>NW_017731403.1:3896639-3993497 GCF_001890085.2 Hipposideros armiger | reverse complement strand
GTTTCAAAGAAATACTTGTACATCCAGCATTATCCACAATAGCCAAGAAGTAAATGGATTAAACAAAATGTGGCGTGTACATAACAGTACAATATTATTCAGCCTTCCAAAGGAAGGAAATTCTCACACATGGTACAACATGAACGAACCTTGAAGACATTACGCCAAGTAAAATAATCCAGTCACAAAAGAAAAATACTTATATAAGTTATCTACAGTAGTCAAATTCATAGAAACAGGAAGCAGAATGGTGGTTTCCAGGGACTGGGGAGCTAGGGAAATGGGAGAAGTTATTTAATGGGTATAGAGATTCAGTGTTGCAAGATGAGAAAGTTCTGGAGATTGGTTGCACAACAACATGATATCCTTAACACTGTTAAACGGTGCATTTAAAAATGATTAAGATGGTAAATTTTATGTTATGTGCATTTTACCATAATTACCAAAAACAAACAAAAAAACACCCTGCCTTACACATTTTCTACACACTCAACATTTTGAGTACTAGAAGCATATGCAAATGATCCCCAGATCTATAACTCCAGTAAAGACTTCTCCCCTGATGTAATGATTTATATCTCTGATTGCCTGCTGGGCTTCTCTTATTGGATTATATTCCGCTCGCTTTTCTCACTCAACGTGTCCCAAACTGATTTTACCCACAAACTTGTTCCTCCTCCTGTTTCCTACTCTGTGCCTATGAATGAATGCACCTTGGATCTTTTTCATGGGAATTTAATAATCTGATTTCAAGATAATAAGTCATTTGAGTCACGTTATATTTTTTGTAACAGCATTATTGGCGTATAATTTACCCATCACACAATTCACCCATTTAAAGTGCATACAATTTACGGCTTGTAGTATATTCAGAGTTGTGCAACCTTTACCACAATCCATTTTAGAATATTTTCGTTACTTCCCTCCAAGAAACCCTGTGATTTTTAGCTATCACCCCCATAATCTTCCCCATCTCCTCCAGCTCTAAGCAACCACTAATCTACTTTCTGTCTTTGTAGATTTGCCTATTTGGGACATTTCATATAACTAGAGTCATATAATATGTAGTGTTTTGTGACTACCTTCTTTTACTTAGCATAATGTTTTCAAGGTTCATCCATGCTATAGCATATATCAGTACTTCATTCCTTTTTCTGGACAAATAATATTGCTTTGTATGGATAAATCACATTTTGTTTATCCATTCATTAGTTGATATACATTTAGGTTGATTCTACTTTTAGGCTATTAGGAATATAAACATTTATGTATGTTTTGTAAAACTTTTTTCAATGACAGTTGTCAATCAACATATTAGTTTCAGGTGTACAGCATAGTGGTTAGACATTTATATAACAAGGTGATTCCCCTCAATAAGTCTACTTACCCACCTGACACCATACATAATTATTACAATATTATTGAATATATTCCCTGTGCTATACATTATATCCCCATGACTATTTTGCAATTGCCAATTTGTACTTAATCCCTTCATGTTTTTAACCCAGTCCTCCATCTGCCAACCATCAATTTGTTCTCTTTGTCTATGAGTGTTTCTGTTTTGTTTGTTCATTTATTTTGTTTTTCAGATTCCACACATAAGTGAAATCATATTTGTCTTTCTCTGCCTGACTTGTTTCACTAAGCATAATGCCCTCTAGGTCCATCCATGTTGTTGCAAATGGTAAGGTTGGTTTTTTTTTATGGCTGAGTAATATTCCTTTTTATATATGTACCACCTCTTCTTTATCCATTTATCTATTGATGGACATGTAGGTTTCATATCCTGGCTATTGTAAATAATATTGCAATGAACATAGGGATGCATATGTCTTTTCAAATTAGTGTTTTGGATTTCTTAGGATAAATACCCAGAAGTGGGATTGCTGGATCATATGGTAGTTGTATTTTTATTTTTTTGAGGAACCTCCATACTGTTTTCCATAGTGGCTGCACCAATTTTGTAATCCCACCAACAGTACACAAAAATCTCCTTTTTTCTACATTCTTGCCAATACTTTCTAGTTTATTGAAGATAGCCATTCTGACAAGTGTGAAGTGATATCTCATTGTGGTTTTTATTTGCATTTCTCTGATGATTAGGGACGTTGGGCATCTTTTCATATGTCTGTTGACTATCTGTATGTCCTCTTTGGAGAAATGCCCATTCAGGTCCTCCACCCATTTTTTAATCATATTGTTTGTTTTTTTGGTGTTAAGTTATATGAGTTCTTCATATATTTTGGATAGTAACCCCTTATCAGATGTATCATTGATGAATATAATTTCCCATTCAGTAGATTGTCTTTTCATTAATGGTTTCCTTCACTGTGATCTATGTGTCTGTTTTTATGCCAGTACCATGCTGTTTTTATTACTATTGTCTTGCAGTATAGTTTGATATCAGGTAGTTTGAGACCTCCAACTTTGTACTTTCTCAAGATTGCTATGGCTACTTAGGGTCTTTTGTAGTTCCATATATGTTTTAGGATTATTTGTTCTAGTTCTGTGAAAAATGTCATTGGTATTTTAATAGGGATTACATTGAATCTATAGAGTGCTTTGGGCAGTGTGGACATTTTAATGATGTTAATTTTTCCCATCCATAAGCAAGGTATATGCTTCCATTTATTTGTATCTTCTTCAATTTCATTCTTCAATGTCTTTTAATTTTCTGAGTACAGATCTTTTACCTTCTTTGATAAATTTATTCCTAAATAGTTTATTTTTTTGATGCAATTGTAAATGGGATTGTTTCTTAACTTCTCTTTCTGATAGTTTCTTTTAGGTGTATAAAAATGCAACTAATTTCTAAATATTAATTTTGTATTCTACTACTTTACTAAATTCATTTATCAGTTCAAATAGCTTTTTTGGTGGACTCTTTAGGGCTCTGTATTATTATTATTTTGTCTGATTGCTGTGACTAGGACTTCCAATACTGTGTTGAATAAAAGTGGTGAAAGTAGACATCTTGCCTTGTTCCTGAGCTTAAAGAAAATGCTTTTAGCTTTTTCCCATTGTGTATGATGTTAGCTGTGGGTCATAGATGGCCTTTATTATATTGAGGTATGTTCCCTCTATTCCCACTTTGCCGAGGGTTTTTATAAAAAATGAACACTGGATTTTTGTCAAATGCTTTTTCTACATCTATTGATATGATCATATGATTTTTATCCTTCATTTTGTTTATGTGGTGTATCACATTAATGGATTGATTCGTGGATATTGAACCAACCTTGCATCCCAGGAATAAATCCCATTCGATCATGGCATATGATCTTTTTAATGGTGAATTCAGTTTGCTAATATTTGGCTCAGGATTTTTGCATCTATGGTCCTCAGAAATATTGGCCAATGCTTTTCTCTTTTTGTAATGCCTGTCTAGTTTTGGTATCAGGTAATGATGGCCTCGTAAAATGAGCTTGTGAGCCTTCCCTCCTCTTAAATTTTTTGGAATAGTTTGAGAAGAATAGGTGTTATTTCTTCTTTGAATGTTTAGTGAAATTCGCCTGTGAAACCATCTGGCCCAGGACTTTTGTTTGTTGGGAGTTTTTTGTTTACTGACTTGATTTTTTTCATAGTTACTGGTCTGTTCAGATTTTCTGTTTCTTCATTATTCAGCCTTGGAGGGTTGTATTCTTCTAGGAATTTATTCATTTCTCCCAGATTGTCCAATTTGTTGGCATAAAATTCTTCATAGCATTTTCTTATAATCCTTTGTACTTCTGTGGTCAGTTGTTACTTCTCCTCTTTCATTTCTGATTTTATTTATTGGGGTACTCTCTCTTTTTTTCTTGATGAGTCTGGTTAAAGGTTTATCAATTTTGTTTATCTATTCAAAGAACCAGCTCCTGGTTTCGTTGATCCTTTGTGTTTTCTTAGACTCCATTTTGTTATTTTTTGTTCTGACCTTTATTATTTCTTTCTTCTACCTACTTTGGACTTTCTTTGTTCTTCTATTTTTAGTCCCTTTCAGTGTAAGTTTAGGTTGTTAATTTGAGATTTTTCTTGTTTCTTGAGGCACACCTGCATTGCTATGAATTCCCCTCCCTGAACTGCTTAGACCGTGTCTCATAGATTTTTGGGTTATTGTGTTTTCATTTTCATTTCTCTCAAGGTATATTTTTATTTCTTCCTTGATCTTGTTAATCCATTCATTGTTTAGTCACATGTTTATATGTTTTCAGTTTCCTTCTTGTAATTGATTTCTAGTTTCATACCATGTGATTGGACAAGAAGATATGATTTCAATCTTCTTAAATTTATTGAGACTTGTTTTGTGGCCTAACATGTTAGGAAGATTTCAAGTGCAAATCTTCCATGTGCACTTGAAAAGAATGTATATTCTGCTTCTTTGGGGTAAAATATTCTAAATATATAATTTAAAACCATCTGCTCTAATGTATTATTTAAGGCCATTGTTTCTTTTTTGGTTTTCTGTCTGGATGATCTATCCATTGATGTCAATGGGGTGTTAAAGTCTACTACTATGACTGTATTACTGTTGATCTCTCCCTTTATGTCTGTCAATATTTGCTTTATATATTTAGGTGCTCCTATGTTGGGTGCATAAATGTTTACAAGGGTTGTATCTTTTGTTGGATTGATCCCTTTATCATTATGTAATGTCCTTCTTTTTCTCCTGTTATAGCTTCTGTTTCAAAGTCTATTTTCTCTGACATAAGTATTGCTACCCCAGACTTTTCTTCATTTCCATTTGTATGAAATATCTTTTCCATCCCTTTACTTTCAGTCTGTGTGTCTCTTTCCATCTGAAATGGTTCTCTTGTAGGCAGCATATGTATGGGTCTTGTTTTCTCAAATCCATTCACCTATCCTGTGTCTTTTCATTGGAGCATTTAATCCATTTACATTTAAATTAATTATTGATAGGTAGTAGTTATTGCCATTTTATTAATTGCTTTTGTAGTTCTTCTCTGTTCCTTTCTTATTCTCATGCTCTCTTATATGTTAATTACTTTCTGAAGTATTTTGTTTGAATTCCTTTCTTTTTATTTCTTGTATATCTCTTGAATATTTTTGGTTTGTGGTTATTATGTGCTTCATATATACCACACCATGTTTATAGCAGTCTATTTTAAGTTGATAGTCACTTAAATTCAAACAAACACAAACTAAAATCACTACCATTTTTACTCACGGCTTCCACGTTTGTTTGTTTGTTTGTTTGTTTGTTTGTTTATGACATTTCATGCACAATTTATTTTTTCAACAGCTTCATTGGGGAATAATTTACATGCATACCACAAAATTCACTCATTGTAAGTGTATAATTCAATGATTTTTGATAATTTGGAGAGTTGTGTCCTTGTATATGTTTTTGCCATTATTTTTTACTTCTTTTGTGTGTCTGTGTGTATCCCTTAATTTATTGTTCTAATTACATATTATCTTCCTACTTTTGCCTTTTAAACTTTGTACTAGCTTTATAGTTGGTTGATCCACTGCTTTTATTATGTGTGTGCCTTTGTTAGTGAGAGTTTTTTCCATTGGGGTATTATTTATATTTTTGATCTTTTTTCCCTTCTTCTTCTTAAAGAAGTACTTTAACATTTCTTGCAATACTGGTTTGGTGGTGATGACATCCTTTAATTTTTTTTATTTATTTTTTTTGTCTGGGAAGCTCTTTATCTCTGCTTCAATTTTAAATGATAGCATTGCTGGGTAGATTAGTCTTGGTTGTAGGTCCTTACTTTTCATCACTTTGGATATTTCATACCAATCCCTTCTGACCTGTAAAGTTTCTGTTGAGAAATCAACTGGCAGCCTTATGGAAGCTCCCTTGTAGATAACTGCTTTTCTCTTGCTGCTTTTGAGATTCTCTTTGTCCTTAATCTTTGGCATTTTAATTATGATGTGTCTTGGTTTGGGTTTCTTTGGGTCATCTTGTTTGGGACTGTCTGTGCTTCCTGAACTTGTATGTCTATTTCCTTTGCCAGGTTAGGTAAGTTGTTTCTTTAAAAAGGTTTTTAATTGTTGCTCTCTCTTCTCTTTCTGTTACCGCTCTGATGCGAATGTTGTTATGTTTAATGTTGTCCCAGAAGTCCCTTAAATTATCCTCATTTTTTGGAATTCTTTTGTCTTTTTGCTGTTCTGATTGTGTCTTTTCTGCTACTTTGTCTTCCAAATCATTGATTCAGTCCTCTGGTTCATCTAATCTGCTGTCAATTCCATTTAATATATTCTTCATTTCAGTTATTTTTTTTACTTTTTTTCTTCATTTTTGACTTTTTTTGTGTGTTTACTGTCTTTTTATTGAAGTTCTCACTGAGTTCATCTATTCTTTCCCTAAGTTCACTGAGCACTTTTATAGCCAGTGTTTTGAATGTATCTGGTAGATTGCTTGCCTCTATTTTGTTTAGTTCTTTTTCTGGAGAATTGTCCTGTTCTTTCATTTGGGACATGTTTCTTTGTCTCTTTATTTTGGCTGCCTCCCCGTGTTTGTTTGTACGTTTTAGGTAGAAATAATACATAGAGACTGCCACATCTCCCAGTCTTGGTAGAGTGCCCTTGGTAGAGTAGTAGTTGCCATATGGGGCCCACGGGCAAAGTCTCCCTGGTCACCTAAGCCGGGTGCTCAGGGATGTCCTTTGTGTGAGTTGTGTATGTCCTCCTGTTGTAGTTGAGCCTTGATTGATGTTGGCATATCAATGAGTGGGGATATAACCCTCAAGCTGACTGGTTGTGAGTACTGGCCATGACTACAGCAGATAAGCTATTGTGCAGGAGCTGACCTCATGGAGCAGGAGTCACTTTAGTGAAGCTCTGGTGCTGAGTCCACCCTTCAGGTGTGTCGTTTGTGGAACTAATTGGTTGGTGGTCTGGTATGGTCTGAAGCTGGCCACTGGATGTGTTGGTTCTGTGGCCTCTGAGCGGGGCTCTGATGCAGGCCCAGGTCAGATGCTGTCTGTGCTCAGCCCAGGTCCACCTGGTAGGAACTGCAAAATGATCTGTGGTTGGTCGCTTCTTGTGCTGGGCTTGGAGGCACCTGGAAGACGCTATACTTTGAACCAAGGTTGACTGCCACTAGTGCCAGGCTTGCAGCCACTTAGCAAGAAGTATAGGACATGTTGAGGCCAGCCACTGCTTGTTTGAGGTTTGTGAACCTTTGAGAGATTTTAGGAAAGTCTGCAGTGTGGGTCAACAGTGGCCACTTGTGTGGAACTTCTGCTGGAAGAGGTTCAAGTCAGGTTGTGAGTTGGGTGAGGTGGGGTCTCAGGGAATTGCGAGGGTGAGGCAAGTGATGTTAGCCAGGTTAATGGATACTCAAATTTGGCACCTGCCGCCTGTATGAGGGAAGGCTCAACAAAGGAACAATAGCTTCTGCCACCACTTCTGTCCTGAAGAGAGCTGCCTCTCCAGCCCTTACCCTGATGTCAGGCAATCAGTTTCTCCTCGTATGTCCCTGGCACTTTTTGAGCCACTCTCTCTTAACTGGAACTTAGGGCAAGTATGAGCAAGTGGGTCTGTGCTCAGACTTTTTAAGAGGATGCCTGGATCTATAGCAGCCCTTTATCTCACCCAGATGCTGATTTTCACAGACAGATGTTATGGGGATTTCTCTTCCTGGCATTCTGGGCTGGGGAGCCCGGTGTTGGGCTGCAACCCCTCGCTCCTCAGAGGGTATACCTCCACAGCTGAGATATCCCTCCTGATTCTTAACCACCTCACATGGGTGTGGGACCAGCCTATTTTGCCTCTCCGCCCCTCCAACCAGTCCCAGCGTGGCTTCTTCTTTTTATCCCTAGTTGCAGGAGAACTGCTCAGTTAGTCTTCAGGTGGTTCTCCAGGTTTATTGTTCTATAATTTAGTTGTCATTTTCATGTGGTCATAGGAGAAGGCGAGCACAGAAATTACCTACTCCACCACCTTGACCAGAAGGTCTATGTATACCTTTTTGTGTGGTCATTTGTTTTTATTTCTCTGGAGCATATACCTAAAAGTAAATGAATTGCTATGTCACATGGTAACTATATGTTTAATTTTTTTAGAAACTGCCAGACTGTTTTCTGCAGTAGTTTCACTGTCTTATGTTCCTACCTGCAGTGTATGTGGGTCCTGATTTCCCTACATCCTCATCAATACTTGTTACTTTCCAGTTTTTGTTTATTTTGTTTTGTTTTTATTCGAGCCATCCCAGTGGGCATGAACTGTATCTCCCTGGGGTTTTGATTTGCATTTCCCTGATGAAACTTTGGGTATATTTTCATGTGCTTATTAGCCATTTGTAGATCTTCTTTGGAGAAATAGCCAATTGGAGAATGTACAGATCCTTTGCCTATTTTTAAATTGGGTTATTTGACTTATTATTAAGTTCTTTATGTATCCCTTATCAGATATATGACTTGAAAGTATTTTCTCCCATTCTATGTGTTATCTTTTTACTCTCTTGATAGTGTCTTTTGCATCATTAAAGTTTTTGTTTTTGAAGATGTGTAGTTAAACTTTTGATTAAATCTAGTTTTTCTGTTTTTTCATTTGTTGATTGTGCTTTTGGTTTCATATCTAAGAAATTGTTGCCTAATCTAAGGTCACACATATTTACTCCTGTGTTTGCTTCTAAGACTTTTATACTTTTAGCTCTTACATTTAGGTATTTTATTCACTTTGCATTAATTACAATATATGGTTTGAGTTAGGAATTCAATTTAATTCTTTTGCATGGGGACATCCAGTTGTCCCAGCACCATTTGTTAAAAAGACTATCTTTTTTGTCTTGACACCCTTGTCAAAAACCAATTGACTGTCAATTTATGAATTTATTTCTAGACTCTTAATTCTATTGCATTGATTTAAATGTATATTTTATGCTAGTACCACATTATCTTGAATAACATTGCTTTGTAGTAAGCTTTGACATTGAGAAACTTGAGTACTCCAACTTTGTTCATCTTTTTTCAAGATTGTTTTAACTATTCCAGGTTCCCTGAGTTTACATATGAATTTTAGGATAAACTTGTCAATTTTTACAAAGAAACCAGATGGGATTTTTATAGAGATTATGTTGAATCTGTGATCAATTTGGAGAGCATTGTCATCATAACAATATTAAGTCTTCCAATCATGAACATGAGATTTCTTTTTATTATTTTGATCTCCAATTTCTTTCAACAATATTTTGTAGTTTTGAGAGTATAAGTTTTGCACGCCTTTTGTTAAAATGTTCCTAAGTATTTTATTCTATTTGATGCTGTTATAAATGGAATAATTTCTTAATTTGTTTCATTTTAAATTGTATATCTGGAGTATACAAAAATATAGTTGATTTTTCTATACTGATCTTATGAACTTGCTGTACTTATTCATCACACTATGTTCTGTTTACCTATGTTTGAACCAGGAAATTATAAACCAAAGAGTTTATGATTGTTGCAAAATGTTACTATTTTAGAATGCTTGAAATAGAGGGCACAGAGGAACCCATTTTCAATTAATATAAATTTTATTTACGAGTGTGGCTTTCACACCAAATTTTATTTCTGTTACATTTTTCAGGTAAATTTATTGGCTTCAATTAATTGAAAGCAGAGTATAGGGAGTAATGAAAAAAAGCAAAATACAATTTGTAAAATTTATTGTGTTACAATTTTAAATGAAATGAACAGTTGTGCACTTTAAACAAATTTACTTATGAAACAAGCAATTTCTCAATGGTTTGGTTTTTCAGGAATCTTGTAGCTAGCTATCTGGTAACTTGTTTGCTTATTATTCTGGACAGCTATAGCCACAGTCTAAATGTCAAGGTTTATATCAAGCACAACTTTTTATAGTCTTCAGATTAAGCAAGATATTGAACAAGGCCCCAGTTTACATCACTATCTGAAAGAAAGAAAGAAAGAAAGAAAGAAAGAAAGAAAGAAAGAAAGAAAGAAAGAAAAGAAAAAAGAAAGAAAGGAAGAAAGAAAGAAAGAAAGAAAGAAAGAAAGAAAGAAAGAAAGAAAGAAACTTTATTTACATGGATGATAATTATTGTCTAAGCATTTTTTGATATGAGCTAACTTTCGAGGCTTGCATTTTGCTTTAGAATAAAGCACAGTACTCTCTTTGTCTACCTAAGCAGTTGGGTCCTTGAAAACTATTAAAGTTATTTACACATTTTTTGTAACATTATACACACACACACTCACGTATACAGATCACTGCTAGCTAGAAGCACTAACTATACTAATCATTTATAAAAGTAATTACACATAATACTTCCATATTGGTATTTCTTTTACTAGTATATCATAGTGTCTCTTTTTAAATCAGGAATAGAAATGAAATTATATTTCCTTATCCATTAATTGAGGTTTTTGAACTTATTTTGACAAAGAAAAAATCTCTACGTAAGCTTAAAAGTCCCTCTTGCTAACCACTGTGGTAATATTTTCATTGTATGAGGATAGTGACTTAATTGATATTGTTGCTGCTATTATTTGTGACAATAATAACAGTTGTCTTTACCATTCTTTGTTTAATTTCTGCTAATAAGATATATTTTAAAAAACTAATATTGAAGATGACTCCAAGATTGTAATCATTTGGACTTTTACTTTGACCCAATCTTAATCACCCCAAAACTAGGCTTTTCTAGAACATCATCAATTGACCTCTAATTGTAGATTCATCAAAGGAGTATTTGGCCAGGGTACACAGGGCATTTAACTGACTCATTTTTCCACAGTGAAAGGAGCTGAAAGCAGAATCATTGATGGTGTAAATCAGTAAGATACGTGTGCTGTTTTTCCTAAGTTTGGGGGAAATTTTACAGTAAATTATCTGAATAATTGTGTTAGTGTGGCATGTCTCCTTTAGAAAGGGATCTACTTTGAGGGTGCTTTCTAATGATCAGAAACACCAGCACATACTTGGAACCATCTGCAATAGATAACTGGGAGACAAAGTGGGCAGGTGAAATCTTTCCCTGGGTAAATAGGACTCAGATTTGCAAGTAAAATGGTTGGAAAAGAAAGGCATCCACAACGTGGAAATTTTTTCATCAGCAGTGGCAGGGTCTTTAACTCTGTTAACTGGGTTTTTGTTTTCAAATCTCTCAAGGGTTGTTAGCCTGGGGTCCATTGATATAATTCAGGGTGATCTTGGATGAAATTAAATTTTTCCTTTCAGTAACTTCTAAATAAAATTAACATTTCCTTCAATAATGATTATAGGCAATATACCACACTGGTATTCGCAGTACCTGTGACTTTTCATTAAAAGAAATTACAGACATTTTCATATCACATTATGGTTGTTGCCAATATCTCAGTAGTTGAAGCTCCTTCAAATTTATGTAGTTATTAGAATCCAGATCTTGTTATTTAGCATGTTAACAAGGAAACACATACATTACTATTTAAGAAAATTTGATACAGTACTTCAATAAATAGTTTATTTGTAAGTCATATATATTTTATTTCATTCATTTAAATCCTTTACTCTTACAATGAGTGAAGAGATCTGTGGTGCAAAAAATTATTAAGAACCCAGCAAGTGTAGGCTTAGGTGCAGTGGGACTTGACTTCTGTTCTGAGGCAGGGACTGCTTATATATGGTCATTGAACATGCCCCATCTCTTCACTCTCTGTGTTTGAAAAGAACTATGCCAGTTTCAATATCCATCAGAGAACCAGGTGCTGGTTAACTCCAGCCCAGAAGCTGATCTTGACAAGAGAATTCCTTGTGCCAACCTGTAGTTGACTTGAAACCCTACGAGGTCTGACAAGTTCGCAAACTCACTCTAGAGAAAATGCTGCATACCTCATTGCTGAATATCACTACGGTCACCTTTGAAGCACTACCCTTGGGAAGCTATGCACTGACAACAGTGCCTAGTCCACCCTTCAAAGCAATTTTGGAACTCTTTTTCTGGAATGAGCTGTTGTTATATTACCCTTGAGGTCCTGAATGTCATCAAAATGTCTTCCTTTCAATATTTCCTTTATCTTTGGGTAAAGAAAGAAGTCATTGAGGGCCAGATCAGGTGAGTAGGGAGGATCTTCCAATACAGTTATTTGTTTACTGGCTAAAAACTCCCTCACAGAGAGTGCCATGTGAGCTGGTGCATTGTCGTGATGCAAGAGCCATGAATTGTTGACAAAATGTTCAGGTCGTCTGACTTTTTCACACAGCCTTTTCAGCACTTCTAAGTAGTAAACTTGGTTATGTGTTTGTCCAGTTGGTATAAATTCATAATGAATAATCTCTCTGATATCAAAAAAGGTTAGCAACATCATTGCAACAAGTTCATGAATTTAATTGCCAGGCCTCGTACATTCAAAACACAGGTTCTGAGGATCTGCCAAAACTAGATTCAGATTTCAAGGCTAGCCCTTAGCCAGCTCTGGATCATCTTGATTTCACCCTTGAAGCAAGCCTTGAGGTTGCAGGATGAGCTAAGACATGCTAAAAGCGTTCCCCTCCCCCCCCCAACACNCCACCCACCCACACTAGCTCCCACTACCACCACCACCACCACCACCACCACATTTATCCACTAAATGCTTTGGGGAAAGTATAAAAATAATGGCTACCACAAACCATAAGTCAGAAGTGGAAAAAGCATACTGATGAAGACATGAGTTTTACTAGCAATGTTGTTTCAGTGGTTGGACCAGGAAATGGGAACTGAAACAGTAGAAAGACAAAATGACAGTTTATTAAAGGAAAAGTCAACCATCTAACCCAGTGGCTTAGTTAAATCGTCACATTTCAATTATAGCTGTTTATTGCAATCATAAAGTGATCTTGCAGGTAAAAAGTTCAACTGGCTGTGCATTAATTACCTTCAGGTCCATCTGGTATTTCTAGTTTTTTATGTTTGTAGAATGAGAGTGAAAAAAAAAATGTTTCCTTGTTTTCACTTACTTTTAACAGAAATATTGTGTGTGACTAGTAGAATTTGTTGTACAACTGGAGCTGCCTTCCTGATTAATGGTTTATTTAAATTTTTAGCATAGGAGATAATGGGTAAAGGAATATTCTTCAAAATAGGAGACCTGGGTTCTAACCCTAATACTTCCCCTGCTTAAACTAGTCATGTTCTTCTACAACTCCTTGTATTTTGCCGGGCTCAGATTTCCTCAACCTGTTTGACATGGAGATTGTGGGAAGAAATGAAAGAGGTGAGAAAGTGAGAAAATTGGTGTGAAGTTCTTTGAATTTACTGAAAAGTTCTGCAGACATATTATTGCAAAATATTTTTTAAATGTCTTCTAGTTATAGTTTGTCTTGCAAATATTAAAGTGAATGCTTATTGATTTGAATTTGTGTGACATTAGTATTGTTCCTTATGATTCAAAATACTTCATAATAAAGAATGAACTAATCAGGTAGCTATTATTAGTGTGTTTTATCTATTTTGTTGATTGTCATATAAAAGACATGATAGTAATGGACTGCAGTTAAAGTTTGCCAACATGAAGAACTTCATATTGTACATTCCTCTGAAAGAGAGGATATAAGAGAATTTGTTTACTACAATATACTCAGAGCCTAGAATAGTATCTGTTACACGGTAAATCCTTAGTAAATACTGAATGATATAAGAGAGAAGCCCAATTAGCAAATCTTCAAAGTAATGATGTATTAATCTTATATGGATTATATGTAAATTATCCATTAGTGGAGAATATTAAAGCAAATGTTTCTTTTTTTTTTTTTTTAAAGATTTTATTGGGGAATCGGGGAAGGGGAACAGACAAGTTGCTGCCCTTTTGTTCTTCAGTCTAGTTGTGGAGGATGTCACTTCACTGGCCCATGTTGGTATTGTCATTGTGCTCTCCCTGGGTGAGGCAGATCGGTTGCCAGCCATTGGACAGCCGCTCACGGCAGCTCACGAAAGCTCACACCAGCTGCCAGCCAGCCCCACTGCAGCCTACGCCATCGCTGGCGACTCACAGCAGCCCAGCTCCAGGTCAAGCTGTTGTTCACCATCTTAGCTGTAGAGGGCGCAGCATCACTGGCCCTCATGTGGGATCCAAATCTGGGCCCTGCTGCTCAGAGTTCGCATCCCAAGCCAACTCTTAACCAACACACCACTTGGCTGGCCCTCAAAATACATTTTAAAGGCCTTTTTTCCTGCTTTCTCATTCTCTCAGTTTATGTGTTTGTGTGCTCACACATACATGTTCACATATATAATTTTCTAAAGCAGACGATTTCTTGGGGGATATATTAAAAGTTATGACTTTGACGATAAAGGATAAATTGACCTTCCTCAGTAAAGAACACTATGCCCATGCATTGTTTCGTTCTAGTTTTGAATGTTCTGTGGCTGTTTAGGCCTCAGGGTTTGTGTCCTGTAGTATTTGAACTTGTAAGCCCTGCAGTTCTAAAAAGACATAGTCCATACTGGCAAGAATTGTCTTTAATTTGCATTAGAGGTTTCCATGGTTTAATGGGATTGGGGCGAATTTACATTTTGCCTATTGATTAAGGAGTTGAATATGGAAACCTAAGTTAATGGGCCTGGGATTTCTGATTTATTACACTGATATTATAAAATAGCCTCCTTGAGCTGGCTCATGGTTTAATCCTACGTGGAATAAATAAGATAATATATGTATATGTGGTACTTTCTTACCACATTTCTTGGCACAATGTAGGCACTGAAAGAAAGGCAATTGATAAGAGTCATTGCCACCCTGTTGCAGATATCTCCTTAGGGATAGGCTGTATCAAAACACTAGAGAGATGTAAAAGGTAGGCTTTATAACAATGCTGTCCAAGAGTGACAGAAATGTTCAGTATCTGGGCTGTCAAGTATCGTAGTCACTAGCCACATGTGAACTGAGGTATGGGTTTTTTTAAACTAATTTTAATTATCTCAAAATTTAAAGTCACATGTATTGCTGGGGTACCATATTAAACAGCATAATTACAGAATTTAAAAAGATATCAACAGGGCCAGCCGAGTGGTGTGTTGGTTAAGAGTTGGCTTGGGATGCCAGAGGACCCCGGTTCAGATCCCACATATGAGGGCCAGTGACTCTGCCCTCTATAGCTAAGATGCTGAACAACAGCTCAACCTGGAGCTGGAATGCCACCAGTCGCTGGCGACAGCGTAGGCTGCAGCCCCTGTGGCAGTGGGTTGCCATGGGCTACCGTATGTAGCCAGCAGCCAGCATGAGTGGCCGTCCAGAAGCCGGCAACTGATCTGCCTCGCCCGGGAAGAGCTCAATGATGGTAACAACTTGGGCCAGTGGAGCAACGTCCTCCACAACTAGACTGAAGACGAAAAGGATAGCAACTTGTCTGTTCCCCTTCCCTCAATTCCCCAATAAAAATCTTTTTTAAAAAAATAGATGTCAACAAAGACTTAGACAAAATAATATAACTCTGGAAACAGAGGGACAGCGAATATCTCAGATTGCTAATAAGATACCAAAATGGGGAAATCCATAATAGGCAAAGAGTCACACTAAAATCTATGATAAGCCTTTATGTAAAAGGGTTTTTCATGTAATTTATCATGCTGCAATGATGTGGGAAGGTGAATTAGAGTTATAACATCTAGAGAGCCGAGGACGGGAGAAGAGTGGAGCGCTGAGCAGTATTCCCGACCTCCTCCCGTCTCCTCTCTGCACCTTCCTCTTGTGACCTCCCTGCCTGCTGCCTGCTCGCCCCCAGACCATCTCACACCATGGCCACCTCAGTAAATTCCCACTGGAACAAAGGCATCAAGCAGGTGTACATGTCCCTGCCACAGAGTGATGGAGTGTAAACTACGTACATCTGGATTGATGTACTGGAAAAGGACTGCGCTGTAAAACCCGGACCCTGGACAGTGAGCCCCAGTGTATAGAAGAGTTGCCCGTGCAGAATTTTGATGGTTTTAGTGCTTTTCAGTCTGAAGGCTCCAACAGTGACATGTATCTCGTCCCTGCTGCCATGTATCGGGACACTTTCCTCAAGGACCCCAATGAGCTGGTGTTCTGTGAAGCCTTCATGTATGTGTGACCAAAAGCTTGCAGAGACCAGCTTAAGGCATACCTATAAACAGGCAGTGGACATGGTGAACAGTCAGCACCCCTGATTTGGAATGGAGCAGGAATATACTCTCATGGGCACAGATGGGCACCCTTTTGGTTGACCTTCCATTGGATTTCCTGGACCACAAGGTCCATACTACTGTGGCATGGGAGTGGTCAAAGCCTCTGGCAAGGGTATCGTGGAGGCTCACTACCAGGCCTGCTTGTATGCCGGCATTGAGACCGCAAGGACAAATGCTGAGGTCGTGCCGCCCAGTGGGAATTCCGTATAGGACCCTGTGAAGGAATCAACATGGGAGATCATCTCTGAGTGGCCCGTTTCATCTTGCATCGAATGTGTGAAGACAGGAGTGATAGCAACCTTTGATCCCAAGCCCGTTCCAGGGAACTGGAATGGTGCTGCCGCCACACCAACTTCAGCACCGAGGCCATGCGAGAGGAGAAGGGTCTGAAGTCCATAGAGGAGTCCATGAGAGACTGAGCAAGTGGCATCAGCTTCACATCCAAGCCTCCAATCCCTGGGTGGGGGCCGGACAATGCCCGATGCCTGACTGGATTCTGCCAAACCTCCAACATCAACAACTTCTCTGCTGGCGTGGCCAACCGTGGCACCAGCATCTGCATTTTCTGGACTGTCGGCCAGGAGAAGAAGGGTTACTTGGAAGACTGTTGCCCCTCTGCAACTTGACCCCTTTGCAGTGACAGAAGCTCTTGTCTTCTCAATGAAACTGGTTATAAGCCCTTCCAGAAAAAAGTAAACAAAACTAAGTGACCCTGAACTAGACTTGCAGCCATGGAACCCCTTCTAATTCCTCATCCTGCTTCCAGTCTTACCCGCCTCCAATTGTCATAATAGCTGTAACTCAGTTGTTCAAATTGCTTCATTTATATTTCCTCATGGTATAGAGAAATTTATGTTATTTGATGACTAACTTTTTTTCATGGTAATTTTTTTTTTTTAGAACACATTCAAACAAGATGCCATTTAAAAGACTTGAATGTTGCCTTCCTCTCTGGATATGATAAAATGCCCACAGGGCACAAATTGAAGGGGAGAGTAAGAAAAGGTTTTTAAAAGGGCAGTGAATTTTATTATTAGACCAGTGACTCCTTCCCCACCCCCCGACCCCCACTCCCACCCCCAAGCCCAGCTTATCGCAGTAAACCAAAGGAAATTTAATCTTAGCTTCTACTATATATTCAGTACATTCTGGCTGACATTTTAAACCCTGTTAAAAATCTGGTTGGCTTCCAAGCACATGCAATACTAGAATGGAGAAATAGTATAGATAACTATCTCATTTTTTTTTTCTCTCCGAAACACTGACAATGATTCTTTGTAAAATGTCTCAGGACAGTTAAGGAAGTTATTGACAAACATTTTGCTGAAATCTGTCAGGGACTGATTATTGCAATTTATATAATGTGGATATTCCATTTCATGAGCTTCATTCATGTGTCACATGATTAAAACAAGCATGGAAGGCAATGGGGTCTATAGGCTGCCAAACATATGAATAACCAGGAATCAAGGTGCATGTTTGCAGAGTGATGTTTTCAGCTCCTGAGAGGACCGAATGATGACCGCAGGTGACACAAGCAGAACCACCAGATGTACACTGATCCCCTCTCAAGCAGAGCAAACGTTAACCAGCAAAATGGGAGACACCCATAACTCCATCTAAGTGCTCAGAAATCCTTACTGATGTGCCACTTTCAGTGGGATGTGCCATGTTAGAGTTCCATGCTACGCAGATAAGAATACCACAGACACTTGAAAATCACAGATAAACACAAGCCCTTATTTCAGGAACTTAGTTTTACTCATTCATCCCCAGTGTTCAGCTATGACCAAGGCCTACATTGTAGGCAGGATTCCACCCTCTTCCCCATCCCTACCCTGCAGAGGAACCGCTGAGTCATGAAGTACGTGACTAAATGTGCCAAGGCCATGGATCCAGGCCAAACTGGATCACAACCCTTTGGAAACGGAACACTGGAGTGTAGTAAGAAGACTCCATCACAGCGTCAAACAGCATAGCAGGTTTGCCTGACTTCTGAGATTCAACCACCCAAGGCAATTTTGTATTTTTTCTTTGCTAAGTCTCACTTCCTTTCAATGTGTGTGATGAGACATATAGATCATTTAATTCTACTTGCTTTAGAGTTTTTAGTTGGGATTTCACCTGTGCCCACCTACTCTTTTCCCCAGAAACAGACCAGTCTGACCACTTCTCTAGGTCTACACAGTAATCTCATGCTTGCAAATGACAAATAAGCACTAGGTTAAAGTCTCATACTCCTCAACAAAGATGATGACATTTTCTTTCATAACATTGTACTTCGCATGTCAATCTTAATTAACTATTTGCTTAGGTTAAAATTATGGGAAGTATGTTTTTAAATAATTTCTGGATGCATGCATTTAAAATAAGCATATATATGTATATACCCATGTATGTATACAGACACACACACACACACACACAATCAGAGCAACCATTTTTTTAAAGGTAAATTATTTTTGAGAACCATAATTTCAACTAGTCAATATGACAGTTTGAATCCATCTTTTTTTGGTTAAGGTAACTTAAATGACTAAAAATAATCAATTTGGCCATGCCATAAAAACACATCTATAATTGAATATGTCTCTACAGACAATAAGTAACGTGCTGATGGTTTCTGTAGAAATGCAAAGTCCAAAACTGCATCAAGGTTCCTTTCCTCTCCTCTGTTGGACTTTCATTTCATTGCTGGGTGAAGAGAGATTACTCATTCTGTTGGAAATTTGAGAGATGCCACCTTTATGTTTCTGTTCATACACCCTTTGTGTAGGAATAGTATTGTACAGTTCACAAAGTATGCACCTATTATTGCCTCATGATCCCCACAATATCCCTGAGAGGTTGGGCAAAACAGGAATAGTGATTTCTATTGACAGATGGGAAACCGAAGACAGAAGAGATAGAGGTACTTGCTCTAGGCTATTGGCACATGCCAAGTCAGAAGTTGGGATTCAAACCCAGACCTTCTGAGTCCAAACCCATACTTCTTTCTCTACTTGGTGCCTCAAGAAAAGAAAGACAGGAAGGAAGGAAGGAAGGAAGGAAGGAAGGAAGGAAGGAAGGAAGGAAGGAAGAAATTAAATGGAGGAAGGGAGAAAGGGAAAAGAAAAGAAAAGCTACTGGTGTTTTTGAGACAGACTAAAAATCCCCTTGCTTAGTTCCTTCTCTAAAAAACTAAAAACAATAAATAGATCACCAGGTGAGTCCAATACATGAGGCACTTCTGTGTTACAACCAATGCAGGGGCACTTGTGCACAGGACTGGCATTCTATGCATTGTATGGCCAGGATGGAGTCTATGCAGTGCATGTACGAGGGACAATTTTATGGTCTGGCAGTAGCTGCCCTGTGTGTATCCTTGGAGGAGTTCCAAAGGCTTGCATTTGAGTGGCAGCCACGAAATGTTGCCCCCAATCCAGCCCTCAGGGCTCCCAGCCATCCTGATCTGTTCCCTCATCCTCTGGTAAAGTACAAGAGTGGGGAAGAAGGTAGTTGGCACTGGAAAGAGTTGGTTCTGGGGGAAGAGTTGGCACAGCTTCTTGTAGATACTTGATGTGGGGAAAGATGCAAAGATGGGCAAGATGGGGCACAATTCTTGGAACTTTCTCCAAGGGAGGGTGGCAGGAAGCTTTTGCACCAGGAGCAGAATGAAGTGCTGATCCTGGTTCTCCAAACTACAGTCAGTGAGCTGGGGAAGAAGTTTGAGATGTCATCGAGTCCCTCCCTCATTTAGTCATTCATTCGTTTATTCAACAAATAATTATTGCGCACCTACTGTGCAGGGTATAGCAGGGGACAAATCAAAGTCCCTGCCCTCACAGAGTTTACATTCTAGCGGGGAGAGAAACAGCAAGCAAATAAATAGTACATCAACTGTGATCAGTGCTGTGAAGAACAGGAAAACCAAGTCAAGGAAAGGTGACTCTTGGCAGGACAGAAGGTACTATCTTACATATGTTGGTTAGGGACTGATAAGAGGCAGCCCACTGATAAAGACATTTGAACAGAGACTTGAAGGGAATGAGGGAAGAAGCCATGGGGATATCTGATGGGAAGAGAATTCTAGGCAGAGATATAGCAAGTGCAAAGGCTTTGATACAGGGAATGTTTGACAAGTTTAAGGGACAGCTAGGAGGCCAGTGGGGTCAGAGTCGCATGGGGCGGGGGTGACTGGAGAAGATGAGGTCAGAGCGATTGTGGGGTCCAGACCACATAGGACCCTGGAGGCCAGTGTTAGGCTCCACTGAGATGGGGGTCCACTCAAGGGTTTTGAGCAGGGAAATGATAGTATCCTTTTCAAAGTATCCTTCTGGCTGCTGTGTTGGAAAACATGCTGGGGCTATGCCATAGAACATGATGAAAATCTGCTTCATTCTTGTGTACTATTCAATTGAGATTGGTTTCCATGCTTCTTGCTAGACAGGTTTCCATCCATTTGTTTTCTTTCCAATCATCAGATTCTTTAAAAAAAATCTAATCTTGTCATCATTCCTTTAGAACCCCCAACACAGAACTTTTCAGATGGTTTTCACTTGCTCTTAGGAGAAAATGTAAACTCCATCCTCTGGCCTGAAAGGTCCTGTAAGATTTAGCTTCCACCTACCTCTCCCCTGTTGTACTCCCCTCTAGCTTCTGCTTTCTACTTCAGACACATTGGCCTTTTGGTTCTTTTTACTTCAAAGCCTTCCTCCAGGTCATGTCTTCTTCCTGATATGTTCTTCCTATCTCTGCATGGTTCATCCTTGCATACCTGAGCCTAAAGGCTCCTGAAATTTGTTGAGTTAGTTAATTCATCAATCAAATGTGTTCTATAAAATGAAGTCACCACTGTTTGGAGTTATTTCTGTTTTAGAAGAAAGCTCAGATTTCACTATTACTGAAATACCATTCAGTATTATTAGATTATATTTTGAATATATTTTAGAGTAAATATACATGATATTAATCAATTATTTTATTGTATTTTGGAATATCTTTCCTAGATGTTATACTTCTTTTTTTGTTTTTGAGGAATGAAAAAAAGACCTTGTTCAAAGACAAGGATATTTTCTGTTTGATGAAAAACAACTTCTACTCTTAAGTTGCAAACAGAGCTCTTAAGTTCCCATGTCACTCCCAGACCTGTTTGAGTATACCTGGAAACACTCCAGATTCAGCCCAGCATGTCAAGAAGCACAGGCTCCTGGGACGTTTCTTCTACCATGTCTAAGGCTGGAAGAGCTCTTTGGCACTCTGCACCTGCTCGCTGCTGATATTGGCAGAAGCAGAGCCATTATGGCTGAGGTTCTACAACTTTTGTTTTTTTTGTTTTTAAACAATGGCTGTTGGCAATATCCAGACTTCTTCTCTTCTGCCATGGAGACTGTCTTAAAATCCAGGAGCTGCCAGTGGTCACAGAGCCCCCGTCCCTCTGTGTAAGCTCCAGGGGTAAAATCCTGCCATCAAGAAGTTCATGTTTCCTTGGTTCAGAATCACCATGATTGTGTGCTTTTAACTCCTGACGAATTCCAGTTACCCTCTTATATACATGGCTTAATTATAGGGGAGAAAATCTATATGTGATGCAGTGCCATGACTTTACCATCTTACCTTGACTATAGATGATTGCAGTTTATTGTTTAATTCATGAAAATAAAACGATGGAATTTTCATGATTATAGACATATGGACGAGGGTGGGGTACTCAATGTAAGTCCCCTGCCTCAAACCAGAAATGTACATTACCTATCTTATCATTAATTCATATAATGTATATTCAACCTCACAAAAAGTATAAACAAACAAAAAAACTGGACACTTTTTTTTTTTTATAAAGAGACTGACTTTCTTTCTGCATTCTTTACCCCAGTGCCTCTTCTTAGGAAAATGAGGAGGCAGTGACATAAATCTTATCAGCATTCCTTCTTTTGGTGCAAGACTTTCCCTAAAGATAATTTAGTTTGCTCTCTCTATTCTAGAGATCATTGAATGAAGGACCAGAAAATCTTGATGGAGAACCGAGACTGGAACCTCAGTTTCCCTACATCTAACCCAGTGCTTTCATCATATCACCATGCCACTCTATCATAAAATCACTTTGGACAATGGGCAAAATTTTACATGCCACATTTTCAGTCATTCCATCCTCACCTCTGGAATGTCATCTTGTGCTAAAATGGCATCTATCTCTTTTCTATTATGTTTGCCCAAGGCCAGTGCATGTAGACAGGCTATACTTCCCCAGAGACTACAGAATATTTCTGCAATTTGAGAAGGGTTGTGGCCAGGAGAGAAGTGGGGTAGGACAGTGGTTTTCAAGTATTTTCACCAGCACCCACAATAAGAAATACATTTTATATGGTGACCCAAATCCCAAATAACATAATTATGAAGACTCAAGTATGTATAGACAATATAAATGAAGTAAATTCCACAGAAAAACACTTGCCCTTACTCTTTCAATGAATTCTGCTCTATTTCATTCAAAAAATAGTTTGTGACCCACTGAATTGATTTTGTCCCTTTTATGAATGGGACATGATTCTATACTTTACTCAGTGGGGACGTGCCTGGCTTGCCTCATCAAGCTATTCCTGACCAAGCTACAGCCAAACATAGTTGTTTCTTAATGTGGGACCCAGCCACACCCTATAAAACATTTCATTGGAAGCCATCTTGATTGGGTCTCAGAATGATCAAAGTACTTTCCTGTAGGCATATCCGTGGGTGTGTCCTAGGAGAGCAGATGCTCTCTGAGGCCTAGGCTTTTGTCTCCTCCTTCAAGCTCTTGAATTGTCTTTTGGGTCCCTTCCTCATCTCCCTTCCCAAATAGAAGTGATCAATAAATGGTTGTAGGGCCGGCCGAGTGGTGCGTTGGTTAAGAACTGGCTTGGGATGCCAGAGGGCCCCAGTTCGGATCCCACATATGAGGGCCAGTGACACTGCCCTCTACAGCTAAGATGGTGAACGGCGGCTCAACCTAGGGCTGGGCTGCTGTGGGTCACCGGCGTCCGCAAAGGCTGCAGCCTCTGCTACAGTGGGTTGCCATGGGCTACCGTATGTAGCCAGCAGCCAGCGTGAGCAGCCGGCAGCCAGCGTGAGTGACCGTCCAGAAGCCAGCGACTGATCTGCCTCGCCCGGGTAGAGCGCAATGATGGTGCCAACTTGGGCCAGTTAAGCAACGTCCTCCACGACTAGACTGAGGAACAAAAAAGATAGCAACTTGTCTGTTTCCCTTGCCCTGATTCCCCAGCACTGTTCCCCTCTCCCAATTCCCCAATAAAATCTTTTAAAAAAATAAAATAAAAAATAAATGGTTGCAGACCAACCTGTTCTACTCTATGCTGTGACCTTGAACAAGTTACTTAAAATCTTTGATCCTTGTTCCCCGATCCATAAAATGAAAAACTAATTGTACTTCACAAGGCTGTTGTGAAAGGCAAATGATATATTAAATGTAAAACTGACCTCTCAACTTTAAAGTCAATGTTAGGTATAATTATAATTTTACCTGTAACACTGTAGGCCATGACACATTAGAAATAAACCTACAAATGACACAGTGAACTAATGCTCTGTGAGTGTTCCCAATGCTTCTACAGCTCTCTGGTATTTAATAAACTAACAAACATATTACTACATTCTAAAAGCAGATCATTAAATCTATCAGTATCTTATATGATGTATATGTTGCTACCTAACAAACCACCTTAAAACTTACTGACTTGAATTCATACAGACAGAAAGTAGAATAGTGGTTACCAAGGGCTAGGAAGAGGGAGGAATACTGTTTAATTGGAGATGGATGGTGATGATGGCTGCACATCAATGTGAATGTACTTAATACCATAGAATTGTACACTAAAATATGGTTAAAATCATATATTTTATGTTATGCATATTTCACCACAATAAAAAAAATATGCAGTGACTTAAAAGCACAACCCCTTTAGAGTCAGTCAGGGCTTGGAGCAGGGCTCAGCAGGCTCAGTTCTTCTGTGTCCTACATGGTGTCTCCTGGGACAGGTCAGCTGGGACTAGAGGATCCAAGATGACTTCATTTACCACCCTGGTGCTGGCTCTTAGCTGAGATGCCTCTGTTCTTCACATGCCTTTCAGCCTCCAAAGCTTCTCTCTATATGTGGCCCGTCTCTACAGGCAGACAGCCTGTACATCTTTACAAGAGTTGGGCTCTGAGAGAGAAAGCAGAAGCTTCTGACCTAAAGCCAGGGTTTCAAATCCCAGAAACTTGCTTCCATCACATGCTATTGGTCACGTGAGACATTATGCTCGCGTGGGTTCAGTGTGGAAGGAGACTATGCATGAGCGTGAATTCAGAGACACACAGTTCATTTAGAGCCATTTCGTAACAAGCTACTACAGCCCCCCATGCCTATTTGTTGGCATTTCTCAATGCTCTGTCTGCCTTATCTTGAATTCTGTTTGAGTGCAGTGTCTATAGGTCAGCAGAATAGGATAGTGGTTAGGAGGATGGACTTTGGCCTGAGGCTTCAATGTTGGCTCTGCCATGTGTTGGTTGTGTGACCTTTGGCAAGTTATTCACCCTGTGTTTCAGTTTTCTTATCTGTAGAGTGGGGATGGCAATAGTATTTATCTCATCACGTTGTGAGTATTATGCGAGTGACTATGATTTAAAAACTTAATAACAGTGCCTGGCACAAAGTAGAAACTATATAATCATTTGCTATTATTGTTGTTTTTGTCTTTTTTGTTATAAAACAAACAAACAAAACCAGGCGGTGTGGTGGGGAAAGGGAGATTGAGGGCTAAATAAGACAGAAAGCCTGGAAACTCTTGCTTGGGTACACAGGACCTCCCTGCCTCACAGCATTCTCACTTCTCACTTACATCTAAATCCCTTGCTGACATTTAAGCCTCTTTCCTTTTGTTCTACCCACAGGAGACATGGAGAACAGCTGATCAACATCTCTTCATAATAATCCCCTGAACACCTGAAGACAGCTGTGAGCACTTAAAGATTTGCTGAGGCTAATCGGAAAGTAGGTAATTGAGTTGATGCTATGTTCAAATGCATGTAAAGCTGCACCTGGGCTATAAATAGGCAGTGCACACTTCTCTTTACCCCCTTAGGAAGTTGGAGCAGTGGAGCTTGTCTTCCCTGGATGCAGTCAGGGGGTGAGTCTCCTCTTTCTGAACAGAAACCTGGAGCAGGTTTCTGAGGCAGAGAGCAAAGCAAGCAGGGCTGAGAGGTGTCATGTGGATGGCACTCTGATGGCCCAAACAAAGAGGTAAGCCCAGGAACTGATACTGTTGAGCAGTTAATTAGCACCCACTGTTTATTGCAGTGAGTTCTTGCTGTGCTCACCAGTGGCCCTAGTACCTAATCCAATAGACACTTTTTAATCCTCAACTTCCTGGACAGCCCAGCAGCATTTGTCATCCTCTCCGGTTTGGGAGTGAGGCAGATTGCTGTGGTGGTTGGGAGTATTGGAGCCAGAATGCACGGATTCAAGTCTGGGCTCTGCCACTTATCAACTGTGTGACTTTGAGCTACCGTATTTGCCGGCGTATAAGACGATTTTTTGGCCCTGAAAAATATGCCTCCAAGTGGGGGGTCGTCTTATACGCCAGGTACACTTCAGATAGACTGCCCATATAACAAACTCTGTATTTTGAGTGGAAATGTTAGGGGGTCGTCTTATACGCCCAGTCGTCTTATACGCCGGCAAATACGGTACTTGACCAGTCAGTTTCATCTGCATACTCATCTTCATCTGTAAAGTGAGATTGATACTAGTACTGTTATTGGGCTCTTTGAAAATTTTTAAAAATATTTTTTGTAAATCTCTTAGCACAGAGGGAGACATAGTCAGAATTCAAAATGTCTTTTAAAAACTCTTCTCCATTGATTTCTGGGACAGTGGCTCTTCTCCTGCCTATTGGACCACTCCTTCTATGCCTCTTTTACCAACACTCTTCTTTTACTCATCCATGAAAAATTGGCAGGTCCCTCAAGATTCTATTTTTGATCCTTTACTCTTCTCATTTTGTATAACCTGCTATGTGATGTGTGCCCTTCGTCTCAATTACTATCTGTATATACATTGACACCTTGTAAACCTTTATCTCTAAGCTAACATTTCATTGTTGATATCTCTATCTGGATAGTCCAAGGCTCCTTAAATTCAAAAGGCCTAAAACCAGAACTTCCACCCCTGGCTATGATGGAGTGGAAACTGGTACTGGACTAGCCATCTGCCATCTTTTTTTTTTTTTTAATCGCTAAACTGGACAAAGTTAACTCTTTCAGGCAGCACAAGTCTGTGGTCCCTAAGGGAAGAAAATCTCAAGAGGTGAGCCTCAGAATCACTCTGGCTCTTTATCTAAGGGCAATTTCCTGACCAGGAAGTGGTGAGCTGGAGGACCAGCTGAGCTGAGCTGAGTAGGCATAGACTGAAGTTTCAGACAGGGCAGCTGGAATCTGCAAGGTAGGGCACTGGAGTGGAGGGAGCGTTGCAGAGGGAGAGGTCCAAAATCCTTGTGGGAGTCTCCTGTGGGTACTTGGCTGAGAGCTGGGTTACACATGTGTAAGGTGAGACTATTCAAGGATTATGAGATACCAGCTTCTGTAGGGTTGAAAGCTGAGAGGGATATTTGAGTTTAAGCAGGAGTTTTGGCTCAGCCTGAGTGGAAAGCCACATTAATACTTTGTTAGTAACACCTCAGGCATCCAGCTGGGACACCAGAAAGATCACATTTTAAAAGTAAGTACCGTGTTCTAGAGCAGCATTTCTCAGATTGCTGTCCCCAGACCAATAGCATCAGCATCGCCTGAAAATGTGTTAGATATACTGTTGGAAATGCAAATTCTAGGACCATACCTTAGATCTAAATCAGAAACTCAGGGAAGAAGCCCAGAACATTGTTTCAACATGCTTGTCAGCTGATTCTGATACATGCTAAAGTTCAAGAACCACTGCCCTAGAGGAAGACCTATACTAGATCTGCCCTAACAATGCCTAAAACCGAGCCTTGACAAGATCTGCAAGGGAAACAGTTTGAAGCTTGTGAGCTGTTGACGAAAAATATCCAGCCTAAGAGAAAACTTATGAGTTTATTTGAGCCAAACTGTTGACAATTGCCGGGAAGCAAAAATCTCAACTGATTGAGAAAATGCTCCACAAAATGGCAGTTTGCAGTTTATTTTATACACGAAATCAAAGGAGGAAGGTTACATGAAATCCATTGGTGATAGATGAAGGAGGTGGGAGAAAGCAAAGTGGGGAAATCTTTGGGATTGGATAAAAGTACATTGGAGAAACGGGTATTCCTCCCACACTGGTGGGTGCGAGAAAACTAACAGCTTTTTACAGCACATAGAGATGGTAATCAGGAGATAAGCATGATAATGAGGAATTTTGCAGTATTTAGCTCTGGTCTGGAAAAAGGATTAAAGATGTTATTTTAGGTACAGAAAGACAAAGAACAGGCCCACTGAAAAGGCACAGATTAATTTAATGAGCAAGCTCCAGATGTGACTTCCCACCATGGCCCACCTTAGTTAAGAATTTTTTATGTTCACACCATCCTCTGTGGTTATTTTCAGTCTCCTGAGCTTGATAGGTATAACATGTGGCCCCTTTTCTGTCCACAGAGCGCACTAAGTTAGAGGAGTTTGGGAAGATATTTTGGAATTTCCAAAGATCTACAGTAACAAAAGGAAAAAACAAGGCCCACACAAGTTCAAAGTAGCCAGACAATAATTGAACTGTCTACTAGAACAAAAATCAAAACTCTGTAGAGGAAGATAACAGAATCCAGAATCCAAAATTTCTCCAATGTATCACCTGTAGCCTCTGGTATTACAATAAAAAATAAAAAAAATTACTAGGCATACAAAGAAAAAGTAGGAAAACAAAAGTAGAAGATAGAAATTGACCTTAAGGCTACTCAGATATTGGATTTAGTAGAAAACACATTAAGGCAACTATTGTAACAATAGTCAAAGAATTAAAGGCAAATATGTTCGAAATGAAGGAAAATATGATTTTAAAGTGCAAATAAATAAGGAATAGACAGAGAATCTCAGCAGAGAAATGGAAATTTAAAAAAAAGCAAATGTAAATTCTAGAACTTTTCAAAATAAAATAAAGTTCACTACAGACTTAACAACAGATGGAAGATGGCAGAAGAGTTAATAAACCTGAAGATCCAGCAATTATCAAATTTGAAGAGTGGAAGAAAAGATTAAAGAAAGATGAATAGATCCTCAGAGATCTGGGGGACCATATCAGCTATATGTGTAATTGGTATCCTGAAAGGAGATAATGAGAATGAGACAGAAAAATAATTGAAGAAATAATGGCTGAAAATTTCCCAAAGTTGATGAAAATGTCAACTTAAATCCAAGTAGCTCAGTGAATCCCAGGCAATATAAATAGAAAGGAAAATAAACCTAGGTCCATCATTGTCAGACTGCCAAAAAATACAATAGTAAAAATAAAGAGAAAAATTTGAAAGCAGCCAGAGAAGAATGACATGTTTCATATAAAGCAACTATGTGGATATGATCAACACCTTGTCAGAAACCAGAGAGAACAGAAGACAATGGAATGACTAAGTGCAATTTTGGGCACATTTTTTTTTACTTTTCTGAGTCTGTTTCCTGAGTCTGTAAAATGAGAACAATAATGATAATAAACAAATCTGTGGAGATTTTTTTTAATTGCACAGAAACATTCTATGTCTCCTCTACAACAGTCCCAGGTGAACTGGTATTTACTACAGTTACAAATATCCTTCAAATCTCAGTGACCTACAACTGCAACTCACACTACATGCCCACTAAAGGTCACTGGGGGCTCTGCTATATATTGTTCTCACTCTGGAACCCAGACTAAAGGAGCAGCTACAGCCTGGAATATTGCCAGTTGCCATGACAGAGGGAAAACAAGAGCCTGACAAATTATGTTCTAGTTCTTAGTTCCTTTTTTTAAAGGTTTTTTTATTAAAATATATCTAACATACAATATTATATTAGTTGCAGGTGTACATCATAGTTATTCAACAGTACCCACTTGGCTCTATACATAGTTATTACCATATTATTGATTATATTCCATATGCTAGAGAAGTGATCACCATGATAAATCCAGTAACCACCTGACACTGTAACATGCTATCATAATATTATTGACTACATTTCCTATGCTGTACATTACATCCCCAAGACATTTGTTTTATACCTGGAAATTTGAACCTCTTATTCCCCTTTGCATTTCCCCCCTTTATAATTTTTCAATTACAAGTCACATTCAATATTATTTTCCATTAATTTCAGGTGTACAGCATATGGTTAGACATTTGTATAATTTAGGAAGTGATCCCCCTGACTAGTCTAGTACCCACCTGGCATCATACTAGTTATTACCATATCATTGACTATGTTCCTTATGCTTTACTTTACATCCCCAAGACTATTTTGTAACTTCCAATCTGTACTTCTTAATCCGTTTACCTTTTTCACCCTGCTCCCCAACCCCCCTCCCATCTATCACCCTGATACCTTTAGTACCCACCTGACACCATACATAGTTATTACAATATTATTGACTCTATTCCTTATGCTATACCCTACATCCCCATGACTACTTTGTAACAACCAATTTGGTCTTCTTAATCCCTTCCCATTTCTCCCACCCCTAAGCCCCCTCTCATCTGGCAACCATCAAAATGTTCTCTGTATCTATGAGTTTGTTTCTGATTTGTTTGTTTATTTTGTTGTTTAGATTTCATTTATAAGTGAAATCATATGACATTTGTCTTTTGCTATCTGACTTACTACACTCAGCACAATACCTTCTAGGTCCATTCATGTTGTTGCAGATGGCAAGAATTCCTTCTTTTTTATAGCTGAGTAGTAATTCCATTGTATATATGTACCATCTCTTCTTTATCCATTCATCCATTCAGGGACACCCAAGTTGCCTTCATATCTTAGCTATTGTAAATAATGCTTCAATGAACATATGGATGAGCACATCCCCTTAAAGTAGCATTTTGGGTTTCATCAGATAAGTAATCAGAGGTGGGATCACTGGGTCCTTCTTTGTCTCTTGTTATGGTCTTTGTTTTATAGTCTGTTTTGTCTGGTATAAGTACTGTTACTCCAGCTTTTTGTTTGTTTGTTTCCATTTTTATGAAATATCTTTTTCCATCCTTTTACTTTCAGTCTGTGTGTGTTTTCAATCTGAAGTGAGTTTCTTGTAGGCAGCATATGTAAGGGTCTTGTTTTCATATCCATTCAATCCCCCTATTTTTTTTATTAGAAAATGTAATCCATTTACATTGAAAGCAATTGTTGATAGGTATGTAGTTACTGCAATTTTATTCATATCTTTGTTTTTCATCTGAAAGAAGTTCCTCTAAGATTCTTTGTAATACTGGTTTAGTGGTGATGAACTCTTTACCTTTTTCTTGCTGGGAAGTTCTTTATCTGGCCTTCAATTCTAAATGGTACCTTTGCTGGGTAGAGTAATCTTGGTTGCAGGTTCTGGCTTTTCATTGCTTTACATATTTCCTGCCAATCCCTTCTGGCCTGCAAAGTTTCTGTTGAGAAGTCAGCTGATAGTCTAATGGGAGCTCCCTTGTAGGCAACTAACTGCTTTTCTCTTGCTGCTTTTAAGATTATCCCTTTGTCTTTAAACCTTGGCATTTTAATTATGATGTCTTGGTGTGGGCCTCTTTGGGTTATCTTGTTTGGGGCTCTCTATGCTTCCTGAGCTTGTAAATCTATTTCCTTTGCCAGGTTAGGGAAGTTTTTAGTCAGTACTTTTTCAAATAGGTTTGCAATTCCGTTCTCTCTCTCTCTCTCCTCTGGTACCCCTACGATGTGAATGTTTGTATGCTTGATGTCTCACAGGCCCCTTAAACTCTCCTCATTATTTTGCATTATTTTTTCTTTTTGCTGTTCTGATCGTGTGTTTTCGGCTACCTTATCTTCTAAATCACTGATTAAATCCTCTGCTTTATCTAATCTACTGTTGATTCCCTGTAATGTAGTCTTCATTTCTGTTATTGTGTTCTTTATTTTTGACCAGTTCTTTTTTATGGTTTCTATCGCCATTTTTTTTTTAAGATTTTATTGGGGAATTGGGGGAGGGGAACAGACAAGTTGCTGTCCTTTTGTTCTTCAGTCTAGTTGTGGAGGACNTCGCTTCACTGGCCCATGTTGGTATTATCATTGTGCTCTTTCTGGGAGAGGCAGTCATTTGCTGGCCATTGGCCACTCATGGCGGCTCATGGCAGCTCATGAAAGCTCACACCAGCTTCCAGCCAGCCCCACTGCAGCCTTCGCCGTTGCTGGCAACTCACAGCAGCCCAGCTCCAGGGGCAGCCCAGCTCCAGGTTGAGCTGTTGTTCACCATGTTAGCTGTAGAGGGTGCAGCATCACTGACCCACATGTGAGATCCAAACTGGGACCCTGCTGCTCAGAGCTGGCGTCCCAAGCCAACTCCCAACCAACGTGCTACTTGCCCGGCCCTCTATCTCCATTTTTATGTTTCCTATCTCTTTGTTGAAATTCTCCCTGAGTCCATTGAGCATCCTTATAACCTACTCTGCATCTGGTAGATTGCTTGTCTCCATTTTCTTTAGTTATTTTTCTGGAGCTTTGTTCTGCTGTTTTATTTGGGACATGTTTATTTGTCTCCCCATTTTGGCTGCCTCCCTGTGTTTGTTTCTATGTATTAGGTGGGGCTGCTATACCTCCCAGTATTAGTAGAGTGGCCTCATGTAGTAGGTGTGCTGTGGAGCTCAGTGGTGCAGTCTTCCTGGTTACCTGAGCTACACACTCCAGGTGTGTCCTTTGTGTGGGTTGTAGGTGCCCTCCTCTTGTTGTTGAGCTTTGGTTGCTGTTTGCATATCAATGGGAGGGATTGACCCTTGGGCTCATTGGTTGTGAGGACTGGCGGTGACTACAGTGGAGGAATTGTGGTGCAGGCTGACCTTACAGAGCAGGATCTGCCTTAGCAGGGCTCTGGTACGTGCCCAATCTGCCCTTGGGTGTGTCGTCCTTGCAGGTGGCTGGGTGATTCTCCAGCTTGTTTCGAAGCTGGCCACTGGGCACACCAGTCCCAGGGCCACCGAGGAGGGGACCTGCTGCAGTTCAAATTCAGCTGCAGCCCATGGCCCACCTGGGGACACCTGGCAGGAGCCACAAGGCAATCCTCAGATGGCCATGCTTGGAAGCACTTTGAGAGGCCAAGCCATGAACCAAGGCCAGCTGCTGCTAATGCTGGGCTTAGAGCGGCTCAACCAGAGATATGGGGCACGCTCAAGCCAGATGCTGCTTGTCTAGGTTTTGCAAACCTTTGAGGAACCCTAGGAAAGTCTGTAGCATGAGCCAAGGCAGGCAGTGTGTATGAAAAAGCCACTGGAAGTGGCTTGGGTGTGCCTGAAAGTTGGGCGGGGCCAGCTTGATCAAGACTCAGATATGGTGTCCACCTGTGTCTGCATGCAGGGAAGTGGGAGGGCTCAACAAAAAAACAATGGCTTCCACCAGCTCCCCTGTCTGGGAGAAAGCTGCCCCTCCAGCCCTTGTCCTGAAGCCAGACAACTCAGTTCCACCCCCGTATGTCCCTGCCACCTCTCAATCTGCTGCCCCAGTGCTGGAGCTCAAAGCCAGGGGATTCTATCGACAAGTTCATGGTCCATCGGTTTAAGAGGAGCACCTGGGACTCCAGCTGCCCTCTGTCTCACTCAGCCACAATCTCCGTTAGTTTTTACCAGAAATTATGGAGACTTCTCTCCCCAGCACTGGAACCCTGGGCTGAGGAGGGGCTGGGATCTCTCAATTTTCTGGGTGGAGACCTCTGAAGCTGAAATATCCCTCCCGATTTTTTAATGGTCACCCATAGGTGTGGGACCAGGTAATTCTGCATCTCTGCCCCTTCTACCAGTCTCAAGGTAGCTTCTTCTGTATGTCCATAGTTGTAGGACTTCAGTTCAGCAAGATTTCAGGTGATTCTCAATGACGGTTGTTTTGTAGATTAGTTGTAATTTTGATGTGGTTGTGAGAGAAGGTAAGCACAGCATTTACCTACTCTACCATCTTGATTGGAACTCCTAGTTCTTAGTTCTTAAAGACTCCTAGTTCCTAAAGCTTCCCTCATTTCAGTGGCCAAATTAGATCATATGTCCACATCCAACTTTAAAAGTAAGTCAGAAATGTGCAATTTTACTCTATATTCAGAACTAGGATATGATAGTAATTGTTGATGGTGTTTAAATATTTTTGGATGTTCTTTTGAGCACATGGTGGAATTACACTTTGGTGCCCCCTTTGGGATTGGTGTGGCTGTGTGACACTTGGGCAGAAGCTTTGAGACCCCAGACACAATGAGCCACATTCCCTTCCCACTGCTGTGATAATGATCCCTTCTCACTGCTCTGAGGTATATATTGAAACGAAACCCCCATTATGTGACTGTGAGGAGCAAAGCTCCCTGGACAACCTGCATGGGACATGTGGCATGAACAAAAAATTATTTTGGTCATTTTAAGCCACTGAGATTTAGGGGTTGTTTCTGATCACAGCATAACCTAACCTGTTCTGACTTATATACTACCTTATAGGATCATTGTGAGAATTACATGCGGTAACATATGTCAAGCTCTTGACACATGGTTAACTCTCAATATATGTTAGTGATTATCATTCTTGGCCAAATCTATGTAGTAACCTTTTAACCACTGGTCTCTGTCCCTCTCCCTTTCCTTCATCTACTCTACTGCCACCAAAATGATCTTCCTAAAATGTTCATCTGGTCGTTTTACTTCCTTATTTAAAATTCTTCAATTTCTCCTAACTTTGATAAAGCCTAAATTCTCTAGCAGGGGTTGAGGCCTTCTATGGCCTGGATCTTGCCTGCCTCTCCAGCCTCAGCTCTCACCGATCTCACAAAGGTCCTCTGGGATCCAGCCACATTAAGCAACCGTTGTTGCCTGTTCGTTTTACACTTGTTCTCACATTCATATCATCCCAGATGCTGTTCCCTCTGTCTGGAGTGCCTTTCCTTCCCTTGCCCACCAGACAAACTGCTTATCATCCTTCTAGACAACTCAAAGATGACCTCTTCTTTGAGTCTACCCGGATACACTCAGTAAGAGTTAGCTACAGGCCTGTCTTGTGCACTAATTATTTGTTTGCTTGTCCATTTTTATTAGACTGTGGCCCTCAATGACAAAGACTGTGCCCACTTCATCTTTATAGCCCCAGTGCCTAGCACTGTGCCTGGTGTGGGCCAAATATGTGCTTAAAGCCTCTTTATTGAAAGAAGGAATAAATGACTATTTATTGAAATTCTATTTTTAATACAATTCATTAATTAGGACACACCAAGGTGGACCAAGTTTTCAATTTTCGTTTTAGACACAACAGAGCCTAAGCACAGCAAAGATTTTCAAAATAAAAGCAGTGCAAACTAAGGTAACTTGTAATTCAATATTTTTTTATTCTGAAGATTGCAGTACTGATCCCAAAATTCAATAATATGGTTGTCATGTAAGTGGCAGCATAATGTAATAAGTAGAGGTAATCGTTGTTATACTAAAAGCTTATTTTATTTTTTGTCATTTTGACTACCTGAGATATTTTATATGATGATATTTTTGATGTAACAAAATAAAATACCTCAGGAATATATGTCTAATTAATCTTCTCTGGCTTCACGTTTGTTTGTTTTTTTACAAATTGTGGTTTTAATAGCTTTGAACATCTTCAGTCACTTTTATGGAAGGATTGCTGTCCTTTCTATGGCAGACTTTTACTATTCCTTTAATCTGCAGCTTTCTTGAGAGCTTTTTATTGTCTCCCTTGCTAAGCATGATAGCCTTTTCTGTTGAGTTTTCAGAACCTTTTTACCTTTACTTCCACCTCAAAATTTATAACCATTACCAATACACAGGTTGAGGTAAGAGGGCATACGATAATTAATAAGTAAAGGAGTCTTGACATCTGGGTGTAAATCGACCTGCAGACACCTGTGTATTGTAGAGTACAGAGGCCCAGAGTGACTTGGGGAAGGTACAGTATTCACATAGGAAACTGTCTGTGCAGGTTAAGTCTTCAGAAAAAAGAAAACATGACTAATCAAGAGACAAGTGTAGCTCCCAGTTAAGGAAAGGCATGACTTAGGACTTTAAAACTTCTAAAAATAACTGGGGCACCACCCATTGGGCTAGTCTTTAGACCTGGGAGTTGGAGGTGACTGCATTTAGCAGAGGGGAGAGAAAGAGAAGAGCAGAAACTTGGTTCTGGGAAGGCAAAAGGATACCTCCAAAAATACTTATCTCTTCCCATACGGCAAGAACAGAGGGTTTTTTTGACACCTCCCTCTCCACCCCCCCAAAAAAAATACAAAAATGGTTTCGGTCATAGTTGGTAATTTCGAAAAAGAAATGTAAAATTTCACAGTTGAGTTTGAACAATAGTACAGCCATGTTGACATTGATTGGAAAAACATATTATGTGATGTGGTTAAGTGTGTCAACATATTAAGTTTAAATGAGTCTGTTGAATTATCAAGGGGATCAATCCAGTGTTTAGCATATTGTGTCTGTGAGAAAACATGCTCCCAGTTGAAAATGAGCTTGGAGTGAGTACAGGCTGTTTTTCAAATGCGGCAGCTTGTATCCAAGTAGCCACCTCTTTCCAGTACAGAATACCTTCAGCAGAACCTGGCTGGCCACAGAGTGGAGAGGGACTGGCAGATTAAACATTTAATGATCCCTGAACAGAAATGTCTTTTCTTGTTTTTATAAAAAAATAAAATTTTTATAAAAAAATATTGATTCCTTGAATCAATACAAGGAAACAACAAAAGGAAGGTAGTTTCTGAGGTCAGTTCTTTCTTAGATTGGGTCTGAAAGACTCTGAACATATTGATTATTTATGTTAGCAGTAAATGTACTTTAGAGAGAAGTCACATCAGATCACGTAACAAAATTAAATTGTATGAACAAGGTGTTCCCAACATTGATCAATTCGGAGTGATACTGTAGTTGTTGGTTTTCCATTTTCTAAACTTGTTCAGATAATAGACCAGGGGACCTGATCATGCTTTGTTATTTTAGAGAATATGAATGAACAAAAATGGAAATAATGGACTCTGTGGAATTATTTGCTGGTGTTAAGTAGAGTTTCAGAGACTGGATATGTCCTCTCCTTGCATTAGGCACTGTTGCATTTGTTGGCTCTGTGGTATCTTGGAAAGCAAGTCATTACCATGGTCCAGACATACATTTCCCCCACTGAGTGTCTTTTTATTTTCAAGTTAAATTTTAAATACATTTTTCCCAATTTTAGAAAGAGATCAAAGGCCATTTTTATTTTGAGTAATATTATTTGAAAACAGCGGTTTTTCCCAAATGGCAAAGAATTCCCCAGTTCAGAAATGTCTGAAATACCCAAAGCTAAAACCATTGGATTAGCTTGGGATTCAGGAGTCCTCTGTGACAGAGAACTAGACCAAGTTGAAATTTTTTTGTGTGAGAAAGACCAGAGATAAAGGTTGTCCATCTTCAAAATACACTTGAAAAGTATTATGCCTTAATGGCATGCCAATGTAAGGAGTCAGCAAACTGGTGAGATTGAGGATTAACAGTTATATAAGGTGGTTTCTATGGATGGTAAGTAATGCTTCTAAACTTGGAGTATTTGTTTCTCTGACTCATGTGGGTCAAGCAGAGGGCAGTGCACAGGTAGGGATGGTGGTGAGTTAGCTTTTAATATCACATTCTGAAATTATTATTGATTTTATATGCTTTCAATGATAATGCATAATTTATCTTAAATTTTCAGATACTCTTAAAGCAGGAAGTGAAATTTAAATATTGATTAAACAGATAGATACATTGGTAAAAATGTACCACATGTTGCATGAGGACCATTGGGGTCCCTCATTTAGACTACTTTTTGCGAGGAATGCAGGATTGGCCTATTAAATAGATTGATCATGATTTACAATTGTTAAAATTGTTTAAAATTACAATCTTAAAAGAAATGATAAACTAGAAATCTTCCTATCCAACCACTAGTGACTCTCAATTTTTACTTTACACGGATTTCTGCCTTTGCTTCAAAGTATCCACCTTTGTTAGTCGCAAAAGGGACATAAGCCAACATCTTAGTGGTCCTTTTCTACAGGAAAGTAAATTCTGTCTACTTTCAAAAGACAGGCAGCTTCTACCACCACACACTATAACTGTGTCCAAAAAGAATATGGTTGGCATAAGCTCCCAGAATACATAGACCCTCATAAAAAGCGCTCCGCTGGAGCACGGACCCTTTCAAGTACATTGCACAGCCCCATGATGACTTTTCTGAATCCTCCACTCAAAGCTTACTTTGTATGGTAGGAATAGATTGAGACTAAAACTGATACACAGGTACATGCAAGCATCTCCACCCAAGACTTCCACTGAGACATGAAGTTGGTCTGGTTAGATCACCAGACTTTGAGCAGGTACCAGTGATTTCCTGCTTTAAATGTATGCCCATCAACTGTGTAGGTTTCAGTCATTACCTCGCAAAGAGACCCATTACATTGTCAGAAGGTTCTCACTCAATGGTTCCCAACCTCTTTTACTGGAATCTCCTTATCTTTTTCTTTTTTTTTAAGCTGAGCCATCCTGCCACCTGTTGGCAGCTCAACGGCTGCTCAGCTCGGGCCAGGCATCGAACCACTGTTGCTCAGAGCTCACACTCTTGAGAGAGTTTGTAACCAACTGAGCCACTCGGCCGGCCCTGGAATCTCCTTATTAACATCAACACATTTTTACTTTATTTGGGCTTTTAGTATTTATTGAGTGAGAAAACTACATAATGGCAAAAAAGTTACTATCAAGCTAAAATTGAGAATTAACTTGTAAATTGTTAATATTATCTATAGATATTTTAAAAAGTAATAGTTATATGTGAAAAAAAAGTCACTCTTCACATGAGACTCAAAGATCTGTATTTCTTAAAGCTCTTTTGATTGTGAATAATAGAAACAAAATCTGTCCAGAATAGATGAAGAGGTGCTAAGGAAGAGTTGAATGTCAAACCTTGGGAAGGGCAGGGTGACAGTCAGTTGCAGTTCATGGCTCCACTCTAGGGCATGGACATCACCATGACTCCTAGACTCTCAGTTCAACAGTCCAGAGTCCCAGCACTTAGAAACTTACTGACCCAGTTTGGGGCAGTTATCCACTCCTAGACCAGCCATGGCCAGAGAGGCGGGACATAGAGTATACACATGGCTGCTGGGAGTCATCCCTGGGTATACATTAGGATCAACAGTTGACTTTTCACTTTTGAGAATTTTTCTTCCTCCTCGAACAACTCCCTTTGAGAGTCTCTGAGTAGAGACTCAGAGCTATCCTTTTCTGGTGACTCTCTGAAAATTGGCATTCCCAAAGTTTAGGATTCTGTATCTTCTCTGTCGTAATACTTGTCTCTCATGGTTCCATTCTGCCTTGGCAGTCAGAATTAAGGACATAATAATATTTCCCCTTATTGTTTTCTCCTCCTTCTGAGATACAAAAATACCAGGGGGACAGGGTAATTTATGAGATGCTCTTCTTTGAACAAAATTAGGTTTCAGGCACACATCAGGAAAGTGGACATATTTGGCCACTGTTCATCTAAAATTTCTATATTGGAGGGACTCAGTGGGGACAATTTGATTGAAAGGGGAAGGTAGGAGATTCATCTTGAGCCATCCTTTTCATAACAAGTCCAAACCAACCCCCCCACCAATATTTTACATGTAGTGGATACCATAGGTGTCCTGCCCAGGTTTTCTTTTCCTGTTGGTGTACCCATCCCATAGCTGCTGAGTGTTGGCTGCTAATGACTTATTGCGGCCATTCTCTGGAAACTGTTCTCAATTGAACAAGAGTCAACACACCCAAAAGGTTACATCTTCCCAGGAGGGGGAGATCTTCATGCTCAAAAACGCATTCAAGGGCCTGCTGAGTGGCTCAGTTGGTTTAGAGTTGGTTTAAGAGCATGAGCTCTGAGCAACAGGGCCGCTGGTTCGATTCCCACATGGGCCAGTGATGCTGAGCCCAAGTTGAGCTGTCACTGAGCTGCCAACAGGTGGCTGGATGGCTCAACTGGTGTAACAAGAAGATTGCCTGTTCAATGATGGGCTATGCCCACCCACAACTAAGATTGAACACAGCACCTTGAGCTAAGAGGCAACGAGCTGCCAACGGGAAGCCAGATGGCGACTGGCACCCTTCACAAAGAAGATTGAAGAACAACAACTTGTCTGGTCCCCTTCCCCAATTCCCCAACACTGTTCCCTTCCCCCAATTCCCCAATAAACTCTTTAAAAAAACTTATTCAAATTGTATAATTTTTTCCTGAAGATCACACTGTATTAGTTGGCTAGAGCTGCCATAATAAAATACCATAGTCTGGGTTGCTTAAACAACAGAAATTTTTTCTTACAGTTCAGGAGGCTGGAAGTTCAAGATCAAGGTGCCAGCAGGGTTGGTTTTTCCCAAGGTCTGTCTCACTGGCTTACAGATGGCCTCCTTTTTTTTTTAAGTAGTTTTTTATTGTTCAATTATAGTTCACATGCAATATTATATTAGTTTCAGGTGTACAACACAGTGATTAGACATTTCTGTAGCTTACAAACTGATCACCCCAATAAATCTAGTACCCATCTGACACCATACATAGTTATTGGCTATATTCATATTCTTTATGCTATACATCACCATGACAATTTTGTAACTACCAATTTATATTTCTTAATCCCTTAATCCTCTTTTTTCCAATCTCCCAAAGCCCCTCTCATCTGGCAACCATCAAAATGTTCTCTGTATTTATGAGTTTGTTTCTGTTTTGTTTGTTCATTTATTCTGTTCTTTAGATTCCACGTATAAGTGGGATTATGTGACATTTGTCTTCTCTGCCTCACTTACTCTACTCAACACAATACCCTCAAGGTCCATCCATGTTGTTGCAGATGGCAAGATTTTATTCTTTTTTTTTTGGCTGAGTAATATTCCATTGTATATATGTACCGCCTCTTCTTTATCTATTCATCCATTGATGGACATTCAGGTTTCCTCCATACCTTGACTATTGCAAAAAATGCTGCAATGAACATATGGATGCACACGCATATATCTTTTTAAATTAGTGTTTTGGGTTTCTTCAGATAAATACTCAGAAGTGGGATTACTGGGTCTTTTTTTTGTCTCTTGTTATAGCCTTGTTTTTAAAGTCTAATTTGTCTGGTATAAGTATTGCTATTGCTACTCCAGCTTTCTGTTTGTTTCCATTTTCATGAACTACCTTTTTTCATCCCTTTATTTTCAGTATGTCTGTGCCTTTTGATCTGAAGTGAGTCTCTTGTAGGCAGCGTATGTAAGGGTTTTCTTTTTTCTTTTTTTTTAAACTTTTAAAATTTATTTTGACATTTTATATTATTTTATATTAATTTCAGGTGTACAGCATAGTGATTAGACATTTATATAATTTAAGAAGTGAGGTCTCCTTCTTACTGTGTCCTCACATGGTCTTGTCTGTGTGTGTGTATCACTGATGTCTCTTCCCCTTCTTATAAGAACATCAGTTATAGTGGAGTAGGACCCCACACTTATGACCTCATTTAACCTTAATTACTTCTTTAAAGGTTCTACCTCCACATACAGTCACATTGGGGGTTAGAGCTTCAACATAATGATTTTTGAGGGCACACAATTTAGTCTATAACAGACACTATACCTGTTTTTTTCTCTATGGGACTTACAAACTGCCCTTAACCAAAAGCACAAAAATATGTCCAGGCTGACTGCCTTGTAAAGTAGGTAAGATTATGCAATTTTGATAATTCACATTTGACATTTAGCTTGAACACCAAATAAGCCCTGACCGGGGAACACCTACTGGAAGATTTAAACATTGCTACTTCACTAGCTGCTCATTTTGAAGTTCCTATAATAATTAGCATATTAAGACTGCTGTGGAATATTTTTATACCTGTGGAAAAATTGTTATAGAATATGTTCAAGACCAAGTGGAGATAATTCATTTATCTGTTTTTTTAGCATTCAAATTAGGGAAAAGCAAGCAGACACTACATGCATAGTGGCTTTCACCAAATTCTTTCTCCAGCTGACATAATATCAGTCCTCATGGGTTAGATGCCATTGTCATGGACAAAAAGGAGGGAGGTAGGGAGAGTTTTATGTTATTTAATGAAGATTGAAATTCAAAAAAAATTTTACCTGGAAGAGAACAGAAAAGAAAGAAGAAACTTCAGACTAAGCATTCATCAAACTTCTAACTAACTTGGACTAAGATTCGAAACAAATATGTGAAGTCTCAGCTCAAAGACAAATTTTTCAAAAACTGATAAGCCCTTAACAGACAAGGCTGAGGTACAAAAAGATCTAAACCACAGCTATATACACAAGGTCTGACAATTAAGTTCGCGAATTCATCCTAGAAAAAGTGCTACATACCTCTTTGCTGAATATCACTATGGTCACCTTCAAGGTACTCCCCTTGGGAAGCTATGCACTGATGCCAGTGCCTAGTCCACCCTTCAAAGCAATCTTGGAACTCTTCTTCTGGAGTGGCCATCAGAGCTGTTGTCATATTACCCTTGATGTCTTGAATGTCATCAAAATGTCTTCCTTTCAATATTTCCTTTATCTTCATGTACAGAAAGAAATCATTGGGGGTCAGATAAGGTGAGTAGGGAGGGTGTTCCAATACAGTTATTTGTTTCCTGGCTAAAAACTCCCTCACAAACAATACTGTGTGAGCTGGTACATTGTCGTGACGCAAGAGCCATGAATTGTTGGTGAAGGTGAGGTCATCTAACTTTTTCATGCAGCCTTTTCAGCACTTCCAAATAGTAAGCTTGGCTAACTTTTTCCAGTTGGTACAAATTCATAATGAATAATCCCTCTGATATCAAAAAAGGTTAACAACATCATTGCAACAAGTTCGTGAGCTTAATTGTCAGACCTTGTAAGTCCAAAATGTACGATCTATAATTCAAACCTTATTACTTAAAAAAAAGTGGATTTTCATCTGGGCTTTCAGTTTTCCTCCTTTCTAATTGTGTGCCAAAATAAACAGAATTGTTCATATGCTGGTACATAAAATCATTTTTATAGTATTACATGCTGTCAACTATCACATGAATAATATTGTAAAGGATGTTACCAGGAATGAGTGGTTTTTAGTATTAATCAAAGGAAGAAAACCTCTTTTACTAGCTAAATGCACTGGTCACCACTGACCCCTCTGAGGCCCAGGCACATGCTGCTTCTCAGCGAGGTTCAGTCAGTCCCAGACATGTCATCACTGAACACAGGTACATATTCACTGACTCCAGCATTTCCTGGTTGGCTGAATACTTTTGACTGACGATGCTCCAATGATTTGGTGTTTTGGCTGTTCCCCCTTCTGAACACAAAGATCTCTGTTGTACCTGCTGAGGGTCATCTTCAGAATAAAAAGGCCCGAAGTTCATGGTTGAAAATAGCAAGCGCTCCACCATTTACATGTTCCAATACCATGTGAGCCTTAGAGAATCCTCATTAAGCAGCCAGAGCGGAAGGTGTATTGTTTGCATGTGGAAGATATGTTTTGGTCCTAGCTGAATCTTTGTTCTCATAAACTCTTTGTATTCTTGTATTGACAGGTAGCCAGTTACCACAGAGAATGGAAAAGAAACCAGATTTAGTTAGCCTTTGCCTCAAAGGATCCTGGATTCCACAGGTCCATTTGACTGCACTATCATGACTATGAATAATAACATTCCTGATTATTTCTGCTGCTACATTTGCTAGTAAATGTGAATACTATATTGACACCAAAGGGTCAAAGTCAGGCTTAAAGTCTATGATAAAGTCAAAGATAAAAACTTTGAAATAACATACTCTTTTGGTGAAAGAATGAGAAAGCAGGCATTCATATAGTGTTGTAGGGAGTGCAAATTGGTACAACTTCCATGGAAGACAACTCAGCCATAGCTATCAACACTGCACGAACATTTTGGCCAAGCAATTCCACTTCTAGAAAATTATCCTGAAAATATATACTCAGATATGCAAATTAACATGTTTACAAGTGTATTATTCACAGTATTGTTTATAATAGAAAAGTTTGAAAACTAAATGTCCATTAACAGGGGACCAGTTAAATAAATATGGTACATCCATCTAGAATACTCTACAGCCATCAAAAAGAATGAGACAACTCTCTATGTGCTGATGTAAAAGCATCCTCAAGAGACATTGCTAAGTGAAGAAAAGCAAGGTGCGGAACAGAATACAATGTTATCATGAGTGTTAAAAACATACCTGTGAAAATGACCTATATGATGTATTATTATATAGATAGTCATAATATAGTTTCTGTACAGACTGTCTTAGGAGGATGTGTAACAGACTAGCATCAATTATTGCTTCTGGGAGCTCACTATCTGGATGCCTAGGGTGGGAGAAAAACTTACTTTTTATTGTTTATCTTTTTGTAATTTTTAAAAAACATTATATAGTACTTTTATTAAGCGTAAACCCATATCAGTATTCCTAAACTGTAAACAATGGGGAATTGAAGTATCAAAGGATACACATTAGGGATTATACATAACAGACAAAAACACCTTTAGTTTGTTTTTGTTTTTGTTTTTTTTTAAGATTTTATTGGGGAATTGGGGGAGGGGAAAAGCTCTGGGGAATTGGGGGAAGGGGAACAGACAAGTTGCTGCCCTTCCGTTCTTCAGTCTAGTTGTGGAGGACATTGCTTCACTGGCCCAGGCTGGCACCATCATCGCGCTCTTCCCAGGCGAGGCAGATCATCGCTGGCCTCTGGACGGCTGCTCACGACGGCTGCTCATGGCAGCTGCTGGCCACCGGCTACACACGGTAGCTTATGGCAGCCCACTGCAGTAAGGGACTGTAGCCTACGCCGTCACCGGCGACCCACAGCAGCCCAGCCCCAGGTGGAGCTGCCATTCACCATCTTAGCTGCAGAGAGCAGTGTCACTGGTCCTCATATGTGGGATCCGAACCGGGGCCCTCTGGCCTCCCAAGCCAGTTCTTAACCAATGCGCCACTCGGCCGGCCCCCTTTAGTTTTATTATTGACTTGATACAATCAATGTGTAGTGTTTAGCCAAAACTGAAATCCTTATTAAGGAAACATTTTTGCAGATACTGCCTTGTCTTTATCTTTCTGTGCCTTTAACTTTTGTTTGACTTTCAGCAGTTCTGCCGGGGTAACTTTTTTATCTTCTAGTGCTATCTCCTGAGCTTTCTTAAGAGAGCCAATTCCTGATCATATTCTTTTAATCTTTGCCATCCTTGAGCTCTATGGTACAGTGCTTTGGTATTTGATGGGTCTATTTTAAGAGCTTCCATTGCTCCCTGCCAATTTGACATCTTCAATTTCCAAGCACCAACACTCAGCATGCAGCTAAAAGCTACAGGATGCAGCTTTGATCTATCTGCTTTCTCAGTAACAGCCTTTGAACCTTCCACATATCCTAAAGCTTTTGTATATTTTTTAATGTCCATCTTCGAGTTCTGGGATTTGAAAAAAGTATTTCCAATGTTTTTTAAGCCTTCTGTTGTTAATATTGAATCTACATCTTTTAAATCTATATCTGCATCCTCGGGGAAATCTGGATGACTGTGACCAGAACCATCTTTGGGGGATATTTCCCAATCATCTCTTTCCTTCAATTCTCTGTATTCTGCAATAATACACAATTTGGCTGGTTTTTCACCTTTCACTTCTACATTTTCCAGAATTCTTGCCACTCCCATTCCTTTAATCACTTGGCCAAATACCACATGTTTCCCATCCAAACGAGGAGTTGGAACTGCTATGATCAAGAACTGAAACCATTTGTATTGCAGCCTGCACTTGCCATGCTCAATAAACCCTCCTGGTCATCCTTATAATAGAAATTTTCACCTTCCAATTTTTTACCATAAATGCTTTCTACACCTGTCCCATTCCAATTTGAGAAGTCTCCACCCTGGATCATAAATTTCTTAATAATTTGATGGCACGGGCATCCTTTGAAATGGAGAGGTTTCCCAGTGTTGGGTGCAATGCCTTTTTCTCCTATACACAATTCATGCAAGTTTTCTGCAGTTTTGGGTACAATGTCTGCAAACAAACCTAAGACAATTCAGCCAAATCGCTCGCCTCCGATGTCCACATCAAAGAAGACGAGGGGTGACTGGGGTTAGAGGGCTTCTCCTGGGGGGAGGGATGTTACAGTTTGACTTGCAGACAGACGCATATGGAAGCAGGCTGAGAGCACCTCCTGGCCACCCAGCAGCTGAAACCCCAGAGTGGCTCTCTCCAGGTAAACCTGGCGGTAGCACTGACCTCTTTTTATAATCTTTTAAGTTTTGTAGGATATGCAAATTTTGCCAGTTTGAAAAATACATGAACAATATATAATTTGAAAAATCCATGCCACTGTCTTTTATAAGGGAGTAGATTAGCGTGGGGAAGAAGAGAGACATCTTAAATGACTTATTTTTGCTACTTCTTAGCAGCTCTGCTGAAAGCGGTGATGGAGAAAATTTATTTGCTTAACAAACACTTATATAGTACTTCTCTGTACCGGGTCCTGTTGTAAGCACTTTATAAATATTTAATTCAAGCCTCATAACAACCCTAGGAAATAGATGCTCTACAGATGAGAAAACTAAGCACAGAAAGATTAAGTAACTTAATAACAGAAAGAAAGTGGCAGAGACAGGATTTGAACCCCAACTGTGTGGCTCTAGAATTTATGCTGTCTACGGATGATGCTGCTGTGTTGTACATCATCATGTCATGATGTGAAAACTGTGGCCTCGATCACCTTTAATATAGTCAACCAAAGCAGTCATATTCTAAAAAATTAATTCAGAACCTCACCCCACTCCCCTTTTATTTTTTCTGGGCCTTCAATAATATGTAGAGACCATTCATTCTCCCATTTGAAGGTGGCAGGACTTTAGTCAATTCCCAGAATTCTTTTGGTGTCTATACTGTAAAAGCCTGAGCCCGAAGTTCTATGTTGATGAACTTCACCAAAGTACATGGGAAAGAAAAGGAAGAGGCAGCTTTGCCAAAATGATTTGATAAGGGAGAGAAAAGTAATGTCCTCAAAAGAAAAAGAAGACAATCTTTTTCTTGTTAAATTAGGTCAAATAGAACTTCCAAATCAAGTTAACACAACAGAGATCGCTTATTATGTGCAGAATACTATTGGGTTGTCGGAAAAGTCATGATGCATTATTGTAACAAAAAACGTAGAAAAAAATACGTCATGACTTTTCTGACAGCTCAGTAGTTTAACATCCATAAATATGAGAAAGATAGTAAGTATTTACCATAGACAATTCAGAGTCCTGTCTTATCCTGGATTCACTGAGTATCTCAGATACTTATCTGCTTCCTGCACCGAAGGGGTCCTCATGTATAACAGTGGCTAAATTGATTTTCTACTATTGTATACATATACGACTATACATTATCCCTAATCTTCAAGGAAGTTCTCTAAGGAAGGTCTTTGTTGTAGGCAAAATTTTTAAGACAGCCCCCAAAGATGTCTTGCCCTCATCCCTGTGACTATAATGAGATTTCACTCTGGTGATTATATTAGGTTATAGGACACAGTTGACTTGAACAAAGGGAGATTATCTGGGTGGGCCTGATCTAAATACTGAGCCATGAAAAGCAGATAGCCCTTAAACGACTGACAACAGAAGTCAGAAACACCTGAAGTGTGAGAAGGACTTGATGTGTAGATCCTGCTTTGAAGTTGGAGTGCAAGACCAAGAAGGAATGTGGGTAGCCTTGAGGAGCAGAGAGGCCCCCGGCTGACAGCCAGCAAGGAAACACCTGTAAGGAACTGAATTCTGCTAAGAACAGGAATAGACTTAGAAGAGGACCCTGAGCTCTAGGCGAGAACACAGCAGACCGATACCTTGATTTCAGCCTGTGAGGTTCTGAGCAGGGAACCCAGTTATGCCATCTGGGACGTCTCACCTACAGAACTGTGAGATAATGAATGGGTGTCTCACGCGGCAGTAGAAAATGAAGACAACATTAACATTCCCCTTTTAGAGATGAGGAAACTGACGCTCACCGAAGTTAGGTAAATTGGTTAAAGCTATGTCCTGAAGATGGTGAGGACAGGATTTGCCTTACTCCTGATTTAGGAGCCAGTTCACTCTTCTCTCTTGCTGCCACACCACCTGCTGCTAAGTAAGGTATTGACCAACCAGGAGCCGCGGGGTAAAAAGGAATAAAGCTCTCTCTGAGGAAAGGATGACTCAGATTCTTGCTTATTTTTAGAAACTAACATGAAGCGATTGGCTGAACAATAGCTCAGGTTTCTGCAGTGATCTGTGGGAGTGGCCCCTACTATCTGCTCTGTCAGATGTCTTAGTTGGTCTCTCTTTTTGGTTACAAGCACTAGGTGACTGATTTCCAAACAAGCGAAACTGAATGGATTTGGACAGATTAACATTCTAATAACAAGAGGCAGTTAGAAGAAAAAGCAAATCCTGTGGTGCTGGTTCGACTTCTGAAACACATACACTAACGCTTTCCTTAAAACTCCGCTCTCCAAGGCCCAGCTTTGTAAATATTAGCTTTAGAAAGACGTGTCAGTTTAAAAAGGAGGAGTTTTGAGGAGCAGTTGCCATCAGGACCTGCCCGCAGCTCCCCGTATGACTTATCCTTCCTGTTTCTGGTTTACTCCACTCCCTCCATGGGCATTCTCTAGAATCTGCCAAATCCTGTGCTGCCTCAGGGCCATTGCACATCTGCTCCCCCTGGCCCAGAACAGTCATCCACTAGCTCCTTCCCTTAATTCACTCACGTCACTGCTCTGAGTAGCTTCTTACTGGAGTGTCTTTCTCTGACCATTTTATTTCAAGCAGCTGTGCTCACCGCCAGTCGCTCTCTACTTACCCTGCTTTATTCATCTTCATAAAACTTGGACCACTTTCTACGGCTTATACATAAACATATTTTTGTTTGTTTGTTATCTGTTTCCCACACTAGAATGTAAGCTCTAGGAAGGCAGAGAGGCTTTGTTTGTTTTATTCTTTACTGTCTCTCCAGTTCCCAAAACAATTCATGGCACGTAACAGGAACTCGAATATTTGTTGATTGCATTGATGAATCAGGAGCAAAAGCATTACATCTGTTTAAATAATTTGCCACCCCTGAAGTATTCCTACATCTAATTTTTTCCCTCTCTTTTTATAGCATTTGCTAACCTGTTCAATATGGAAAAGATACTTGATTGCATGGCTGTACAAAGTACAGAAGAAAAAATATTTAAAATTAGAGACAATGTGGTATAAAAATGAATTCTTTCCTTGCCTTTCAATAGTCATGTGACCTTGGAAAAGTCATTTATTTCTCTTGGCTCCCGAAATTTTATCTTTTAAATGGGGATAGAGTCTTATCTGAAGGGCTGGAACAAATGGAGTCTGGAGGTTTCTTCTTATACTCAGATCCTTTAAAATAAGAATTCAGTTGGTAGGGAATCAGGAAATACGGGTGTTAGTCCTGACTGTGTAAAATGTAAGCTGAGTGTGTAGCTTAGGTCAAGTCCTTTAACCTCTCTAGGCCTCCAGAGAAACCAAAATCTCTCTGAGCTCAGGTCTCAGTCACCAGTAGGGGTAGTGGTTGCAAGGGGGCAGCCAGGTCAACCAGATGTTCTGGTGTTCACAAGACCTTGACCTGGGGCCTGGGATGCACCTGTTTTTTGGGGTGAGGCTCACGATGAAAAACAGATTCATTAAATGTTTTCTGAGTACTTGCCATATGCTCTGTACTGGGGGAATACCACAATGAACACTGCAGACAAGATCCCTGCCCTCTTGCATTCTAATGGTAAGTAACATATAAATAGGTAAATGGAAAATGAATTATGACTAATGATAAGAGCTAGGAGGGACGTAGAAGAATGCTAAAATAAAAACAGCAGAAAAGAACTATTGAGTTAACTTGGATCATGGAAGGCCTTGCTGAAGCATTTAAGCTGAGCCTGAAAGGATGAGAAAAATCCAGCACTGGGAAAAGCACTTCAGGCCAAGGCAAAGGCAAGCACAGTCATCACGACACTGAGCTACAAAGGGGCAGGATGCCCCCAGGACCTGGCAAAGGCCGGTGTGGAAAGGGTGTAGTGACTGAGGGGACAGCAGCCTGAGAGGAGGCTGTGAGTGAGGCCTTACAGGCCATAGTTAGAGTGCCCAATCGTCCTTGTTTGCCCAGAACTGAGGCGTTTCCTGAGATGCGGGATTTTCAGTGCTTACATCAGGAAAGTCCTGGGCAAGGCATGATGAGTTGGTCACTCTAGCCATGGTAGGGGGTTGTCACTGAAGGGCTTTAAGTAGGGATATTATATGTTGTTTTTCATTAAAATTTATTGGGGTGACATTGGTTAGTAAAATTATATAGGTTTCAAGCATACATTTCTATAATACATCATCTATATGTAACATTGTGTTCATCACCCAGAGTCAGTTCTCCTTCCATCGCCATGTATTTGACCCCTTTTACCTTCCTTTACCATCCCCCCTCTCCTCTTCCCCTCTGGTAACCACTAAACTGTTGCCTGTGTCTATGAGTTTTTGTTTCTTTGTTTGTTTTGTTCATTTGTTGCTTTCAGTTTTATATCCCATATATGAGTGAAGTCATATGGCTCTCGAGTTTTTCTGTCTGATTTATTTCATCTAGCATAATAATCTCAAGATCCATCCACGTTGTTGCAGATGGCACTACTTCATCTTTTCTTATGGCAGAATAGTATTGCATTGTGTATATATACCACATCTTCTTTATCCAATCATCTGTTGAAGGGCATTTTGGTTGTTTCCATGTCTTGGCCACCGTAAATAAAGCTGGAATGAACATCGGAGCACATACATCTTTACAGATAAATGTTTTCAGATTTTTTGGGTATATACCCAAGTGAGGGATTGCTGGGTCATGTAGTAATTCTATTCTTAATTTTTTGAGGAACCTCCACATTACCTTCCATAGTGGCTGCACCAATCTGCATTCCCACCAACAGTGTATGAGGGTTTCTTTTTTCTCCACAGCCTCTCCAATACTTGTTATTATTTGTCTTGTTGATGATAGCCATTCTAACAAGTGTGAGGTGATAGCTCATTGTGGTTTTTATTTGCATTTCTCTAATGATAAGTGATGTTGAGCATCTTTTCATATGTCAATTGGCCATCTGTATGTCCTCTTTGGAGAAATGTCTACTCAGGTCCTCTGCCCATTTTTTTAGTTGGGTTGTTTGTTCTTTTGTTGTTGAGTTGTATGAGTTCCTTATATATTTTGGATATTAGCCCCTATCAGAGGCGTTGTTTGCAAATATCTTCTCCCATTCGGTTGGTTGCGATTTTATTTTGTTGATGGTTTCTTTTGCTATGCAGAAGCTTTTTAGTTTGGGGAAATTATATGTTTTAATTTTTGTTTTCAAAGGTCATGCTTGGCTTTTGTGTGGCAAATGCATTGGGGAGGAGCAAGATGGAGGAGGCCGGTTAGCCAGTGATTACAATCCTCCATGCAAGAGAGGCTGCTGTACTGTAACAGACTGGTGGCATTGACGATGGCAAGATGTAGATGGATACAACATACGTTTTGGAGGTAGAATGAACAGGACTAGGGAATGTATGTAGTGAAAGAAAAGGAGTTAAAGATGACTCCTGGGCTCCTCATTTTAATAACTAGGTTATAGTTTTGCCAACAGAGGGAAATCTGAGAAGGACTGGATGTGGAAATTGGGGAAGGACAGAGATAGTGGTTTCTAGATTTCCACTGGGAAGGAAATGTGATACTCAGAGTGAAGATGCTCTTATTGTTAATGTTCAGAATATTTTGTATTTTGTAAACAGCAGCTAATTAGTTCTCATAACAGTTATTCTGAGTTGTTAATTACCTGAACCCCATTTTATAGGCTCTGGAGAAGAGCAAGTATCAGGAATTAGCCTAAGGCTAGAGTAAATTAAAGAAAAAATAGCAGCACCAATTAATTTCTGGTAGTCCTGTGCTCTGCCAATCTTTTAAAAGAATAATGCCTTTGGTTAGGATAAGTAAATTGATGGTATTTTGGGAGAGTAAGGCATAGATTTTGAGGTCAGTTGACCTGGAGTTATGTTGTGGCTTTGCCCATTATTATGTGACATGGATATATACCGGGGGTGCCAAAAAATGTATACATGTGGACACTTTGGTCAATGTTGCTCAAGCAGTAGTTTGCCATAATCAGAAGTGTCTGGACACTGATGATAACCACTTTGAGCACCTCTTGTAATTGCAGAAGTCAAACGTGACTTGTATTCATCTTTTGTTATCGGTATATATTATTACAATTTTAATAGGTTTTTCCTTTCTTAAAATGTGTATACATTTTTGGCACCCTCTGTATGTATAAAAACACTATCCCTGAGCCTTCAGTTTCCTATAAAATAATACTTATCTTATAGAGCCAAATATTAAACATGTTCTTCTCTTCTGCTGTATCCTCTGCCTAGAAATAATTTTGCCCCGAAAATAGCTGTCATCATATTAGAGACACTTTCTCTGGTCACTCTTTAATAAATTAGCAGCACCCCCACCCAAAAACACTCTCCACACCCATTTAGCTTGGTTTGATTTCTCTTTATAGCACTTATTACCACCTGACCTACTATATATCCATTTCCATAATAACCAAGGATTGTGTCTGTTTTGTTTCTTGCTATGTCCTGAGTCTAGGACAATGTTTAACACAAGTGAGTGCTCAATAATATTTGTTGAATGAGTGAATAACTTAAATAAAATGATACACATAAATACTTCACACAATTTCTGCACATGGTAGAAACTCAATAATTGTTACCAGTTACTATATCAGAACAAGAATCGGGAAACACTCAATTTTATACATTCTTATTTTAGCAGTGCTTCTTTGTATATTTATATAAAAAAAATAGAAGTTTTAGGCTATTCTTTTTTTTATTTTCTTTTTTTTAAAGATTTTTATTGGGGAATTGGGGGATGGGAACAGCGCTGGGGAATTGGGTGAAGGGGAACAGAGAAGTTGCTGTCCTTTTATTCTTCAGTCTAGTTGTGGAGGACGTTGCTTCACTGGCCCAAGTTGGCACCATCATTGTGCTCTTCCCGGGCGAGGCAGATCAGTCGCCGGCTTCTGGACGGCCGCTCACTGCGGCTGCTGGCCGCTCACGCTGGCTGCTGGCTACACACTGTAGCCCATGGCAACCCACTGCCACAGGGGCTGCAGCCTACACCGTCGCCAGTGACTCACAGCAGCCCAGCTCCAGGTTGAGCTGTTGTTCAGCATCTTAGCTGTGGAGGGCAGTGTCACTGGCTTTCATATGTGGGATCCGAACTGGGGCTCTCTGGCGTCCCAAGCCAGTTCTTAACCATCGTGCTACTTGGCCGGCCCTAGGCTATTCTTGAAAAGGTATTTACTAGTTTTACACTTCATTTGATTCATGAACAGAAAGACAGTCTTTGCTATTCTATGGTGATTCTCATTATCATTTTCTGGATTACACTTATATGCTCATGAGAACAAACCAGTTAATGCACAAACTTGCAAACGGCATGCACATGAACAAACAAAACTGACTGAAGGTTTAAAAGTATGCCATCAGCACTTAGGGATGAAATTTTATTTTTAAACAAATTGAGATGAAAATTGAGTTATAGATGCTTTGTCATCTCTGAGACCTTCCAGGGAAGAATGGAAGAGCTACACGTAACTTTTCCTCTGTGAAAGTACTCAACTTCTCACTAGTACTTTTATTATAAAACATACATTCTTAATTTCTATAATCCAGTAATATGGGTCTTACCATTATTATACATTTCTTTTAACCTCATCTTCTTTAAATATTTGCTCAAATTCCACCCTATAGGTGAGGCCCATTCTGACCACACCACAACCCCCAGCACTCCTGGTCTCTCTTACCCTGTTCTATTTTCTTAAACCACAGCAACCTGCCACCTTAAAGTTATTACATAGTTTACCTATTTATTATATTTACTGTCTGTATCCCTCCAACTAAAACGTAAGCTTTGCGAAAGCAGGAATTTTTATCTATATTGTACATTATGGGTTCCCTAGGGCCTAGAACACAGTCTGTCACCTCATAGATGAATGAATGAAACATAAACTCCAAGACTAACAAAATCTAAGGTTGTTGGAGGTTAGTGAGACAAGGTGGAAATTGCCATCTCTAGTCTCAGGTCACATCAGAGGTTGTAGTAGCGTAACCCTTATATGATGCTAGTGTGACTTCTAAACATAACATTAGCCAAGGCTGTCACTGTCTTGATTCCCTCCCATATGTTTTTTCTGCTTCTCCTCTACATCCCCCAGCATCAGTCTCTTCTTGGTCACCATCCCTCAGCTTAGTTATTTTCTTGACTTACATTTATTCACTGTCTCTTTCCCCATCTTCCTCATTTTCCATATTCCCTCCCTCACTAAGAATAAAAGAATAAACAGACAAATGATACAATCAATCAATTGACCAGTCAACAAACATTTACTGAGAATCTGCTATATAGGTACACATATATGAATCTTAAAGCCCATTGAGCTGCAATGTATTGCAGGGGTGATGAACTTCAGTATCCTGGAGACACATAGCCTGGTTCAAATCCTAGCTCTACGCTTGTTAGCTGTGTGATGTTGGTTAAGTCATTTAGTCTCCCTGTGCTTGTTTCCTCATCTGTCAAATGAAGGTGATAATAATAGTAAATATATCATAGGATTGTTATGAAAGCTAAATTAATTAACATACACGCAAATTACTGAGAACTGTTTCTAGCATGATGGCAAGTGTCCAAGTGTTAGCTACTATTATCCCACATTTATTCTTTCTTTCTCTCCTTACATCTTCACTAGAGAAGAATAGTTTAAAATGCCGTAATTGGATTCTTCCATTATTTACTCCTCATATGAAGTATGTGTTTCTTTCACTTGAGTTACCTATAAGACATTGGTATCAAACAAAAGAAAGAAAAACAACCCTCCTTTAGAGAAGCCCTAATGCAGTGTTTGCCAGGTGGGTATCTGCTGGGATCTGCTGGGAGGACCAAGTCTTGAAATATGAAAATGGACTATACCATGTGTGAAGGTGGTATAGGCTTGATTATGCCCAAAATATCAAGCTCTGAAATTTTGCATTTACAGTATTACTTGTTTCCCATATGGATTTTCAGGCTCTTTCATTGGCTTAATTTTTTTCCACCCAAAGAATTACCATGTAATGTCTATATTTATGAAGTGCTCACAACCAGGCCTGGTACAGAGAAGTACTGTAAGTAATAGTTCAGTTTCAATTAACCTATGCACAAATTTTCGATCCAAAATCAATTAGAAACCATGTCAGCATTCAAATAATAGCTACCATTTCTATGACACTTAAAATGTACCTGGCACTTCTCTAAGCATGTTACAAATTTTAGTATATTTAATCCTCATGCCAACGCTATCAGGGTAGGTAGTGTTAATTATCCCTTTGGAACTGAAACGCAGATTTTTTTTTTTTAAACAATCATTTTTTTATTTTTTTTTTAGATTTTTTTATTGGGGTATTGGGGGGACGGGAACAGTGCTGGGGAATTGGGGGAACGGGAAGAGACAAGTTGCTGTTGTTGTTTTTTTCTTCAGTCTAGTTGTGGAGGACGTTGCTTCACTGGCCCAAGTTGGCACCATCATTGCGCTCTTCCCAGGCGAGGCATATCAGTCGTCGGCTTCTGGACGGCAGCTCACTGCGGCTGCTGGCCGCTCACGCTGGCTGCTGGCTACACACGGTAGCCCATGGCAACCCACTGCCACAGGGGCTGCAGCCTACACCGTCGCCGACAACTCACGGCCGCCCAGCTCCAGGTTGAGCTGTTGTTCAGCATCTTAGCTGTAGAGGGCAGTGTCACTGGCCCTCATATGTGGGATCCGAACCGGGGCCCTCTGGCGTCCCAAGCCAGTTCTTAACCATCGTGCCACTTGGCCGGCCCGAAACACAGATTTTTAAGTGCCTTTCTCAAGGTCACAAAACTGATAAATAGGAAGGCCAGGATTCAAATCCAACCATTCTGGCTCTAGAGTCCATGCATTTATCCAAGATACTGCACTGCTTCCATGTAGGTTTTGTGTTCATGGAAATTTTATTTTGAATTACCTATGGTTTGGAAAGCAGCAACGTCTGTGTAGGGTCTTGAGGCCTGGACCCTTTACGCCCTAACCTAGGTCCAGTTGTGGCCTGCTACACAGCTCAAACCCACCCTGCAGTGTCCTTGGTCTACAGGGAGGACACTGAAACCCAGAAACCTGAAGAGAAAAGAGGCCCTCCTCAAACCCAAGGCTCAGTTCTCTATGTTAAGAGTGACTTTCATTTTCTCTACCCCAAAACAGAATCAAATTTATGCTGTGTAATCAGTGAATTTGCAAAGCAAAGATTCCATCTCCCTCTGATATTATCTGTACTGAACACGCGAACCAGCAGGCTCCTAAAACTATTGGTAAGTCAATTCAACTTGAGAAATGGAAAATATGCTAACTCCTATGGTGGGGCCAGAGTGGGCAGAGGAAAGCTCAATTTCTATTCATAAAGTCTGATTCATTTAGAAAAAGAAAGTCACATGCCATCAGACTGGGATTTGTGTTCACTGCACTGAGAAGTACAGAGCCTTCGTGCTCTCAGGGATGACTAAGCCATTATTTTACTCTGAACACAAAGAACTGTTGCTTTGCATGCCCCGCGCTGTAATTAGCTCTTGCAAACAGAGGAAGAAGAATTGAACATGAGAGGGCCTTGGATGTGTGGGACATGCACTCAGAATTATTTATTTTATTTTGGTTAAGGGGACAGAAGAGTGTCACGTCTAATAGCCTGGCTCTTCATGGGCCCCTGATTTACGTGCAGTGGGGTAATATATAATTATGCACTCCTCTGTTTAAGAGCAGTAGGAGGGTCCTTCCAAGAGACCCAGATTGCACATGCTGGTTTGAACCAGTGGTTGTGGTAAATGTTTAACAACCAGCTTCGGGAGGAGGTGGAAGGCTGATTTGTAATGTTTGCCAGTTTCTGTGTGTAAATATTCCTACCTTGGCTGATTTCAAGCTGAATGAGGAGTTGGGAAAATGCACAGTGGCACACCATTTCCACCATTCAAATACAATTGATGTAAATAACCTTAAAACATAGATAATAGTAACATGAAATGAAATACTTGGGAAATGATGTTTTGAGTGTTCACTACTTCATGGTAAACGTAATTTAATTAAGTATCTATCCCTTAATTGTAAGTGTGGTAGGGGGCACAGAAGAGCTCAAACAGATCTATCACTTCAAAACAAAGCTCACCTATTCTCATTCAGGGCTTCTATTTTCTCATTCTGTGAGAATAGTCATTCTAGCACGGCTTGCCTCACTTTACTCTCTGACAAAACATAGAAGACCTCCCCCATTCCTGGTTATAGAGTCTGTAGGCTATCTAATCCAGGCCTGATTTTACAAAAGAGGGAGTAAGTTTCAGAAGAGCCCCAGAATAGTAATAATAACAGCTGACACTTATTAAAAGCCTACGGTATGCTGGCTGCTGCTCTAGGTGCATTCCACAGAGTGTCTCAGTTGAACCCCACAAAAATGCCCTTGTGGCACCTGAGGCATCTCGGTTCACAGAGCAGCTCCTCCTCTTTGTGTTTTCATCATCCAAGCTACCTCCCTTTTTTTTCTTTTTCTTTTTTTTTTCGAGGGTAAAGGCCATGGCTTTATCATTTAAAAAAAAAAGATTTTATTGCGGAATTGGAGAGGGGAAACAGTGTTGGGGAATTGGGGAATTGAGGAAGGGGAACAGCCAAGTTGTTGTCCTTCAATCTTAGTTGTGGAGGGTGCAGCTAGCTCAGCTCCAAGTTCAGTCTCCATCCAGCCACCGGTTGGCAGTTCACTGCCTCTCAGCTCAAGGTGCCATGTTCAATCTTAGTTGCAGGTGGGCGTAGCCCACTATACCATGTGGGAGTTGAACCGGAAGCCTTGTTGTTAGGAGCACATGCTCTCACCAGCTGAGCCATCCTGCCACCTGTTGGCCAACTCAGTGGCAGCTCAGCTCCAGCGCAGCTCACTGGCCCATGTGGGAATCGAACTGGCAACCCTGTTGCTCAGCGCTCACGATCTTAACCAACTGAGCCACTCGGCCGGCCCTATGGCTTTATCATTTTTATATACCCCGCCATACCTTGCAAAGAGCCTTATATACAACAGGTGCACAATAAATGTTTACTGAGTTATCTTGAGATTTTTAGGCTCCAGACCCAAATATGCTGCTTGAAGTCTTGGAAAACACTGTCTCAGTGTTCTTTGTCGTGACCAAAAAGGCTTTTTCAATCTTTTTTTTTTGTAGTAAAATACACCTGATGTATAATTAATTTACCATTTTAGCCATTTTTAAATGTACAATTCAGGAGCATTAGGTACATCCACAATGTTGTACAACCATCACCACTTACCTTTTAGAACTGTTTTTAAAAGATACCCACAATAGTTATGTTTTTATTTGTTTATTAAATAAGTAACATATGCATATGGCAAAAAATGTAAACAGTCTGTGAAGGTTTATAGATAAAAGAAAGTCTTCCCATTCTAGACCCTGTAGCTCCCCCTTTCTCCTTTCCAGAGGCAACCAGGAATCATTTCTATACATCTTTGTATGAGATAAGAACATAAACACTGGGCTAACTGGCCTGGGTTTAAATTATGGCTCTACCACTGACTAGCTGTATGACTTCAGGCAAATCACTCAGCCTCTCTGTGTCTCTGTAAGATAAGGATAATAATGGTACCTAACTTCATAGAGTTGTAAGAATTCATGAGCTCATATGTATAAAGTGCTTAGAATTGTACACATAGAAAGTACTGCCTACTTCCTATGAATAATACTCTGGGATTATTATACTCCCAAAGATCTTCATGCACATGAGTGAGAGGCAGGTCTTGCCTGTGCCACAGACGAGCTTTGGGGCCTCCAGACTTTACCTTTCTGGGCCTTTGTTTTCTCCCCTGTGAAATAACATTTGACCAGATGAGTTCTAAGGTCCCTTTTATGTTTAACATCCTGTATCTGTATCTAATGTGTAAAAAGCGCCAGGACTTTTTAAAGGAACTGAAGAAATTAATTAGTAGGTAGAGAAGAGGGTTCCTCAGACACCCTCAGTGGGACCGAGACTCCCAGGTCAGCGGTGCCACCTGCTTGAGTCATCTGGTTTCCCACATCCTCTTTTAAAGGAGCCGTGCCTGTTCCTCTGCACTAAGATTCAATTTCAAGTTAACGTGATCTAGTTCCAAAAGGCGAGAGCGATTCTTTGTTGGCTTTGATGACTCATAGGGACACTCTGCCACCTATTTTATTCTGACTACCATCCAGAGTTACTGCACTGATAGATTATTGAAACTTTGGTTTGATTTTTTAAAAGGCAAAATTTGCCGGCTGGCAATCCCTGGTTGTTTTCTCGTAGGCTTGGCCAGATGGTACTTTCGGTGATAAAACTGTATAGAACAAAGAGGTTTCACTATGTTCTGTATCTTCTCTGTGCTGTTTCTCAGATATCAACATTTCTGCTCATGCAAACTTTTTTTCTGAGCCTAGAAACTGAGATAGTCAGTGATGATAACAGATGAGGGAAGCCTCCAGGGTATGATTGGCCTGGAGTCATCATCTAGTCTCTGTGTGATTAAACATTGAAATAAGATTATACATATTTCTATTTGGATACTCACTTTGATTATGAACATTTAAAAATGCATCATTATTGTTGTCACTGCAATGTTATCATTATTGTTGTATCAATAATGAATATTGTGTGGAACACTTTGTATCTTTTAAAATATTACCATACATGATCTATATTATTATCCTTTGGCGAAGTATAGGAGGGTGGATAAGAGAATAAGCTTCAGAGCTTTACCAAGTTGGGCTCGAATCCCTGCTTCGCTCTTCGATTTGGTTAGTCTTAATGTCCATATCTATAAAATGAGGATAGTAATACTTAGTTCTTACAGCGTGGGTGGATACAGAGACATCATACAAAGAGCCTAGCTCAGTCCATGGCACACAAATCACCCAATAAATGGTAGCTACTACCGCTGTTGTTATAATCTTCTTTTCTACACAATGAAACTGAGACTCAAAGAGATGGAGAGATTTATTCGGAGTTGTTTATGCGTAAGTGATAAAGTTATGATTCAATATAGGTCTTCTGGATTCAAAACCCATCTGTGTTCTTTCCACAGTATGACATTGCCACCCAAAAGAACTCTTTTAGTAAGCTAAAAGTACCAAATTTTGTTATTTAACTTGTTAAAAGGTATTTGTTATTTTTAAAATTTTATTTGCTATTTCTTTTTTTCTGTTTGCTTCGTAATAGTTTGTTGTTGTTGTTTTCCTCTCTCTTTCATTTAGTCAACCCCAATTTAGGGAATTTGAAATGAATAGCTATAAAAATAGCCCTTGGAGGGCCGGCCGAGTGGCTCAGTTGGTTAAGAGCTCGCTCAAGAGTTTGAGCTCTGAGCAACAGCGGTTCGAGTCCCGGCCCGAGCTGAGCTGCCACTGAGCTGCCAACAGGTAGCGGGATGGCTCAGCTAAAAAAAAAAAAAAAAAAAAAAAAAAAGGTGAAAAAAAAATAGCCCTTGGATTTGTCTCTGACTCATCTTATAGCCCAACAGCTCCAAATGGCATTCAAGTGCCTACCTCTCTGAAAGCCTCCAATGAATCCCTTGGACCTTTGGAGCTGGAAGCTCTCTTCCATGACATCTAGCACAGCTTCGTCAGGAAAGTACAGAGTTAAAGTTGCTGCCGAAAGTTCAAACTAGTGAAGGAGCCAGAACTGGAACCCACATGTCCAGGATTCCAGTCCAGGCTTCTTTCTTCTATTTGTTCTTCAGCAAGAGTTATCTCTCCTCTACCCTTTCACTAAAACTAATGTACATTCTCTTCATAATCCTATGTGATGGATTCAAGGATCATTTTAAATATCAGCGGGTTTCACAATTGTGACACTTGAGACATCACAGTCATAAGACCAGCAAGGCTTCTTTGGAAATCACATAGTCAAGATGGGAGTCTCCTCCCAGTGTTTTTGTTCTGGTCTTAGGGCGGTAACAAGAGGCTTTCTCGTGACATACCTAAGCCTTCCTGCTTTGGGCTGAATTGAAAATAAGGCAGTACTTGCCAATCTCATGGTATTTCAGTGTCTTCCTCTGGTCATCGCCAATATTAATAAGAAGCTGCGAAAATTTAAATCCTATGCTTACAGCCTCCATCCCTTCCCCCACCCCCACCCCTTCCTTCTTTCTTCTTTCCTTCCTTTCTCTTTAAGCCAAGCACACTGCTAACCCCAAATTTGGAGATTTTCCAAAAGTTAGGCCTCTTTAAACTTGATCCTCTAAAAGATCCTTTCCCCCTTTTTTCTCCCACAGTTGTAATGTGCTCACCTCACAGTGCAGCGAAAGGCAGTGAATTTGCAAATGCACAGAGGAGGAAAAAATGTTATGTGCACAGAGTTTTGAGTTATGATATGATTCCTTACTATTTTGAGCCCATGAGCTAAGTCAAACAGCGATGGTCATCTTGTTTTTTGAACTGGATATGAATTATTTTCAAACTCTTCTTGTCATTTAGACCTAGATTTCGTTTCTGACTAGCTGGGACATTTTGAGCTAGTCATTGAACCTCTCTGAGCTTCTGTTTTTCCATCTGTAGAATGGCTATAAAAATAAAACAAGCTCAAAAATAAAAATATTTGTTATTAAAAAATATTTTTATAATAATAAAAAAAGCCATTGAGCTTAAATTAATAATAATAATAATAATAGCTTAAATCTCTCTGATATGAGAGATAAATAAGTGCTACCTGCCTGCACATGGCAGCCCCTTCCTCCCTTCTTTGCCCGCTTAGTGCTTTTATTGCCCCTCTTCAGATCTCCCTCGGTTCTTTTCTGATTCCCACTAACATGGTGGGTGGAACACAGGGTCATTTTCCTTTGCCAACTCCCATTTCTTACTCTGCAGGCTGTTCAGCTCATCTCCATTTCTGCTCAGCAGGGAAGACCAACTTTCCTCCTCGTAGCTCTGGAATTTGTGTTTCTATTTGTTTGTTTGAAGTCTGACATTGCAGGGGATCAGCCTGCGCCTTGCATTCCTGCTAGTCCTGATTCTTCAGAGGGCCAGGTCCCCCTTGGCAGTGAGGTATTAAAGTAGCACCGCAGCCAAAGCACAGAAAGTCAGTTGAAACCAGCCTCCCCAAAAGACCAGCTGCCTGCTTAACCAACAGTTTTGGATTCCTTTTCTGGATTCTATCTCTTTTTGTTCTATGATTCAGTCCTCAGTTTACTGCAGAGCTGGTTTTCACCCTGTGATAAAAACTACAAAGATGGCAGCTTTCTGAAGGGCTGATGACATCTTTGAGTAGCTAGCTCCAGGCTACTCAAGTAGCAATTTTCATGTAGCCACTGCACCAGCCCTTAGGCCTTGGTCACTATTTTTTCACACCCTTGGAATTTACTCCATTGGTTGCTAATGGCCTGGGTAAGTCTGCTTAGAGACCTGCCCTGCATTGAAAGGGAGCCCCTTCTTTGCAGTAAGATCATAATCAGTCCTGTGAGAGAAGCAAGGAGAGGTTTGTAGCTCTTCTCAAGGCACAATAAGAATTCCGCTTGGCCCAGAAGTACTGGATCAGGACCATGGCTTCCAACTTCTTGCTGTGTGCACAAGGATTATAGCCAAGAAACCACAGCAAAAGGGTCATATATTCATTCATCAAATATTTAATAGGCATCTAGCTTGTACAAGGCACTCTACCAAGGCCTTGGTTAACACAGATGAGTAAGTCATAGTTCCTAATGGGCAAAGTCAAATATATCTCCACCTAATTACAATGCCGTGTGATGCATATAAGAGAGGGCCTGTAAACAGTCAAGGATCTCAGGGGAAGGAGGCCCTCCCTCTGTGAGTGGTGGAGTGTGGTGGATGGGAAATGGCAGCACAGAGGAGGTGATTGTCCAGCAGAGCCTTCAAGAATAAGGGGCTCCACCGACTGGAGACAAGTGGCATAAGTGCCAGAATTGGGGAGACAGAAGAGGCTGTGTGGTTTGGATCCCTCCAGAGGTAGCTCCAGAGACAAGGACTTGAATGTAATAGCTATTCTGGGAGATGATCCCAGGACACTGCAGTGGGGGATACAATAAGGAATGGAAGAAGGATGTGTTCTCAGACAGTTGACACTGTGGCAATTAGAACTCAATCCCCCTGCACCGCTGTGGGAGTCAGCATAGTGTAAAGCATGCTTCAGAGTTATCCCAACAGAAGGGCAAAGAAGTTGGGTGGGGGGAGTTGCTTCCAGGGACACGTCTAGCTTGCCCTGCTTAGGGTGCTCCCACCACTAAAGAAAAGTTGCAAAAAGAGAGATGCAGCAACTTTTAGGATGAACAGGTAAATATGGCCTAATGTGAGCAAAGCCCCCTTAGCATCTGCTACAAGAGACCAAAGGCACTGAGACATGAAAAGAGCACCATGAATTATGGACTGTTCAGGGAAGTGGCAAGAGGTAAAACTGAAAAGGAAAGTGGGGGTCAAATTGGATGTCTTTCTAAGGGGTTGAGTTTTTATTCAACAGGGGATGGGAGTCACCGAGGGACTGCAGAGTGCTCTGGTTAAATGAGCCAAGTGCCCCGTAAACAGGACAGATGGTGAGATGGGAAGGCAGAGTGACACAAAGACACTGGCCCTGCCAGTACACAGGATAGATGAATCGTCAGTACTTCCAGGGATGGAAATACACCATTCCCTCTTCTATACTCCCAGGCAGAGCAGTGCCCTTATGCTGTTATAATAATTAGTTCTGCATGTCTGTGCTTACCCAACCAGACCCTAGGTTTATAGGTTATGAGTTCATGCACCATCCTGAGCCCAGCACCTAAGCTCAGGGTCTAGCACATGGCAGGGACTCAGAAAGTGTTTGATTGGGGCTGGCCACGTGGCTCAGTTGGTTAAGAGTTGGCTTAAGAGCACGAGCTCTGAGCAACAGGGCCGTTGGTTCGATTCCCACATGGGCCAATGACGCTGCACCCAAGATGAGCTGTTGCTGAGCTGCCGCTGAGCTGCCAACAGGTGGCAGCATGGCTCAGCTGGTGTAACAGCAAGACTGCCTGTTTCATTGTGGGCTATGCCCACTCGCAACTAAGACTGAAGGTGCCTTGAGCTGAGCTGCCACTTGGATGGCTCAGTGGATACAGCATGCACTCTTAACAACAAGGCTGCTTGTTCGACTCCCGCATCTGATGGTGGCTATGCCCACCCGCAACTAAGATTGAACACACCTTGAGCTTAGAGGCCATGAGCTGCCGACGGGCAGCCAGATGGCAACTGGCGCCCTCCACAACAAAGACTGAAGAACAACAACTTGGCTGGTCCCCATCCCCAATTCCCCATCACTGTTCCCCTCCCCCAACTCCCCAATAAAATCTTGGGGAAAAAAAAGTATTTGATTGATGAATGACTAGGTTGGTTTATAATCATAGCTCTACCCAGAGCTATTCACTATGCTTATAGCAGTATAGTCCTTGATTCCAAAGGGCACTGTATTATTTCATGTGTGTGTTTTGGAAGTGGACTGGAAAGGTGGTGCTGATGGGATGCTCCAAAGTATTTTAGAACTCCTTCCCTGTAAGCCCAGAGCTGGTCACAGAAGATGCTTCCTTCCCCCCTAATGCCTCAGTGGAACTTGGACTAATGGTCACTTCCATGGAAGATATTTTGCCACAGTCCCAATGTCATCATAGGAAGCTGGACTTTCCCTCTGGCCTTGGCCAACTAAGTGACCTAGCCCCCTCTTTCTGCTTCTAGCAGACAGCAGTTGCTTCTGGTTGCCAAGCAGAAAAAGAGGCTATCATTGTCATTCAACAAGAGGATAGTTTTCTGAAGTGGCTAGCTATGTGACCTTTTCAGAAAATCCCCATGGAAAGGGGAAATATCCTGATGATAAACAAGAGGAAAATAGAAACAACTCAGTAGTCAAAATCATTTCTGGAATGGGGCTTCACACCCAGCAATTCAGACCCAGATCTCAAGGTAGAGGAGAGTGAATAGGGTCCCACCATCACAGAGTCCATAAAGAACCTTTAGAGGTCATTCCATCCATCCCCCTGCTGTGGGCATAACCACGCTGAATTCATTAAACAGCTCTACTTCAAACTTTTTAGGAAAAGAAACTCTTTATCTTTTTCCATTAGGGATCAAAACATTTTATGGGTAAGGCCTTCAAAGAAATAATAGAACTTATGACCCAGAAACTCATCTCATAGCTGAGGAAACTGAAGGAAAGTCAGTACTACCAAACATTGTCCCTCAACCCCTTAGAAACTTTCAGCAGTTACTCATCATGCATTCCTTGAGTGCTCACCATGTGAACCTACCTCTACTTGGAGCTGGGAAAACACAGCTCAATAGGACAATGTCTACCCCAAGAGGGGGCTCATAATCCAGTTGAGCAAAAGTATTTACATTTAATTAACTATAACTAAATGTCACTAACGCTGCAATAAAGGCATGTTCCAATGCATTTTGAAGTTTTACCAAGGGCCTTTTTTTGTGATAAAAATGGCTGCTAATATTTATAACAGATTGCATAAGCTTATACTCTACCCCTGCTTCCAATCCTCATGACCACTAAGAAATGTATTCACTTAAGCACATGCTTAATGACAAGTGTGTAAATCCCCAAATTTTATTATAAAAACGGAAGACATATGATCCCATCTCAAGTTTGCAGTGTCAGGCTGTTATTTGTCCAACGAGTTCAAAGGAGCTGACCTGAGGTCCGTTTACCTTTCTACTGCCTGTGACCTTGGAAACATGGTCACTGTCCTGATGATAAATGGAATCAGCTATTTAAAAAAAAAAAAAAAAGGAAGGAAGAATAAAGAAAACAAAACCCATACTACTTTTTCAGGGTTGTTATAATAACCAGTATGAAACACAATACTTTTGCGTAGAGGAGCCATGTGCATCACTGGAGTACTGACAGGTCGTCATCGCCAGAGTAATCGGCTGAGGTTAGAATGTGATTTTATTTGAGTAATACTGTGTTAATTAGTCTCTGAAAGATGCTGGTAGACTATACTGGTACTTACCATTCTAAAAAGAAAAAAAATTCACTTGTCTTTCTGAAGTTAAGGAAGGAGATACTACCTAGTTTTCTGAATTGTAAGATACGAGGGGAAAACTGTTCCTAGGGACGGGCAGGTAACTTATGTAAGTCTCTCACTGATTCCGCCATTGCTATTTCATGACTCGTCATGCAGGAATTAAACTGAAGGATTGGGTCAGTGACGTATTGCAGTAAAAATGCCACTTAGGTTCTGGAACCAAATCTCCTTCTGCTCCCCTATTAGTCAATAATGATCCAATTTCAACTGGCTGGATGCTGTAGAGAACCTGTTCCAACCAACTCATGAGACACCTCACTCTTCTACCTGCAAAGCCGCAACCCTTTCTACAAATCCCTGTTTTGATTAACAGCCAAATGAACTAGAAACCTCTCTTTACTTGCCTCCTCTCTTTTTTTTCTCTCTGCCACCTACTCCCTTCTTCCCACATTCAATTGGCATCAAATTCTCTCAGCTCTATTTATTCAACATATCAAGCAGGTTTCAAATGCAGAATATATTAATAGAAATAACAATAGCTATTTTAAACAGGGAGTATTTTAACACATACAATTAGGTGCTTATTAATTAATTGTTGGAAGAGTAGGCACTTGGCTGGACCTCGAGGTATGATTTCTATAGTAACACTGCAGAACTGGCCTCCCAGCCACCACCTGGAAGGTAGGGAAGCCGAAAAGCACCCCTGGAACTACTAAGCTCAAGGACACACACTTGCATTGCAATCTGGGATCAGAAAGCTGCCACAGCCACATTTGCAACAGACCCAAGCTCTGGCTGCTAGAGTCCCACCAGCAAAAATATTGGTGCCCTGTGCTCTGTCTGTGCTTTACCCATGGAGCTAAGGGCAGCACCCTGGGGTGCTGCCACAGGGACATTCCAGGTGTTTATGGCTGTGCTGACTGGGAGAAACAGCAGAAATAGCCAGAAACCTGGCCTCTTCTTCACGTTTGCCTTCCCAATCTTGCACAAATGGATCTGCTTGTCAGAATTCACATTGCATTTGGAACTCTAACTGCACAGGAGTCTAGGAAATGTAGTTTTTAGCCTGTCAGTTCAAGAAGAAACATGGGAAGGAGTGTGGAATGCAATCATCTATAGTAGCTACCGCATTCAAGATCTCTTGAACAGCCACTGCCCTACGGACCTTGTCATCTCTTACCTGAACCGTTACAATTTCCTACTAACTAGTCTCTGCTCCCAACTTCTCTCTTCAGTCTATCTTGTGCTGAGCTTGAGTTTTCTTTTCTAAACCACCCCGTGACAATGTCAATTTCTGCTCCAAATCTGATCACTCATGAGAGGAAGAACCATTCTCCTTTCAAATCTCTTAACCATCTGGCTGAAACCCACTTTACCAGCTGCAAATTCTGCCACTTCACCACACCCCTGGGCTTTAGGCACACCAGATGCTAAGTGCTTTCCCCGCTGCCCCCTCCCCCACATCCTGTTCATGAAGTTCCCCTGACTAGAATGCTCTGCTACTCTTCATTTTCTCATTTTTAACTCCCTGTTCAAATGTTTGAACCTCTAGGAAGTTTCCCTCACTTTCGCCCTCTTCCACGGAGGCAGAATTAATGGGTTCTTCTTGGCGTTTTGCATCCATCTCTGTTGCCCTCCTCACTTTGTATTACATATAGTTATGTATGTATCTGGCTTTCCAACATCAGGGAATGGACCATGTTTCTATTCATCTGTGTATCCCCGAGGAGTGACTCTTGGTAGATACTCAGCAAATATTTGTTGAACAAGTGAATAAATTAATGAGTGAATTCTCCTGTGTGTCTAGGACCCCTAGTCCCACCTGACTAGCCTTTCTCATCAGCTTGTAGATATCCCAAGGTCTTTCTCTTCTCAAAAAGCAAGCTTTCCTTTGCACCTTTAGCCATTATCTTATCACTACTCTTCATTTCAAGCCCAGTTATTTGAGAGGGTTGTCTACACCTCCTATCTTCACTCCTTTACCACCTATTCACTGCTCCCGCTTTCCCAATCCACTGAAATCACCCATGTCAAGGTCACCAGTTATCTCTTAGTTGCTAAAGAAAATGGTAGTTTTCAATCCCTGTCTAATTTAACACTGTGCCTCCCGTGACTTTGTGAACATGCCTTCCTTCTAGAATCTCCTTCTTTCCTGGACTAACACTTTCTTCTGAGCCTTCTTCATGGGCATTTCTCCCTTTGTCAGGACAGAGTACCTCTTTCTCCATTCCCTTTCTCTTCTTGGCCTCCCAACACTCTGGGTGATCTCATGGCTTTCAGGCAGCACCAACTTGTTGTCAAGACACCAAAACTGCTTCTGTGTATGAGACATTCTCATGCCTGCCCACTGCACCCAATGAACTAACTGCTCATGTGGCCTGTCTGCATGGGTGTCCCACAGGCACCTCAGAGTCAAGGAGTTCAAAGCTGGACTCATACACTATTACACTGACCTCCTTACTGGTCTCCCTGCTGCTGTTCTGATCCTCTGCAGTTGGTGTTGACAGCCCTCAGAGCGACCTTGTTAAAACTGGAGTCAGATCTTCTTACTCCTCTATTCAGTGGCTTTAGGTGCCATCAGAGCAAAAGCCATAGTCCTTACAATGGCCTATACATAATGGGGTTCCATTATCTTACTAACTCATTTCCTATTACTGTCTTTTTCCATCCTTCCCCTCCAGCTACACCGACCTGCTTGGCCGTTCTTGAATCTGCCAACAGCACCCTTGCTCTGCCTGGAGTAAACTTCCTCTGGGCGTCTAGAGTGCTGTGTTTCTTACCGTCCCTCTCAATGTCACCTTCTCAGAGAGGTCTTCCCTGACCACCTTTGAAATACTCTTCCTCAGCTTTATTTTTCTTTTGTGCTTTAGTTTTCTGCTCCCTTCCTTCTCTGCTTTATTATTATTATTATTATTATTATTATTATTATTATTATTTAGTATTTGCCATCATCAAAACTGCTGAATATTTTACTTATTTGTTTTGTTTTGTTTCATCTGTATCCCCAATATAAGCTCCACAGGGACAGGATTTGTGCTTGTTTCGTTCATTGTTATTTTTCCAAGGACTAGAACAGTGCTTGGCACATAGTAGGTATTCAATAAATGTTTACAGAATGAGCGATTATCTCTACTCCAAATCTGCTGTGGCTCCTGTCTCACCCCCATTGTCTGACGAGTCAGCAAGCCCCAGACCCCTACCCGCTATATATATCCTGAATCCCCTCTTTACCGCCTCCTTTGACGCTACCTTAGACTGTAATAGATATGCTAACCTGACTTCAGCGTTCTGTATTTAAAATCCTTCTAAACTCCCTGGCATAACAAATAATTCCCATCATGAATTGGCCCTGTCTAGCTCTCAGTTTCATCTATGTCACTGCCATCCAACCCTCTAAGCCATAGAGAGAACTCCTTGCCTTCATACCCCCGAAATCATTTCTTTTGTTTCTTGGTGATTTTTTACTCTCCTGAAATTACTTATCTTCTTTATCTGGCTAACTCCTAGGAAGCCTTTAAACCTCTCAGTTCTGACATTGTCTCCCCTAGATTGACCCCTTAAGCCTATGCTAGGCTGCCACTAATTTCCTGGGCTTACACACTGCAAGGCCATTGGCTGGTTGCTTATCTATTGCCATAGAATGTGAGTTTCTTCGAGACAGGGACCATATCTAATTTATTTTTCTATATTCATCATGATGCACAGAGCCTGACACATAGTAGTAGATCTTTGACAAATATTTGTTGGATAAAACAATGGATGGGCAGTTGGATGAATAGTTATAACAGTAAATATTTACATGAAGCTTTATAACAGTGCTATTCTCAGATCCCACTTACAGTGACACGCGAAATCTTCCTAACACACCTAATGAGTTAGGTACTAATGAGGAGGCTAAAGACCCTGGATGGTCCTGCTCTTTGCCTATAGTCACACAGTAAGTGGCAGAGACAGGATTCAAACTCAAGTATCTGGCTCCAGACTGTGCTCTTAGGTACTGTGTTTATAACTGGTGATGGATGGAGGGGTGGTATATACAAGGGTATCCCAGCAGAGAACCAAGAGAAGCAAAGGTGAAAATATTCACATTATTTTTATGTGCATTTTATGGTCAGTGAATTTGGACATACCGCAATTCATTTTGTCCTATAAAATACTCATCTCCAATAGTATATATCAAATGAAAACCTTAACCATATTTTTGAAAACACACTTGTATTCATTCTCAATATGACTCTAAACCTCAGATCCTAAATGAGTTAAACCCTACCTCCTTTGACACACACTTCTAAATATTGACATCATAACATTTAAATGTATATCCACATTTGCTCATTCATTCAGTGAATACTTATTAAGTGTTTACAATGTGCCAGGCAATGTCTTTCCGCTGGCACTACTGGCACTAGAATACACACTCCCATATATAATATAATCATAGACATGTGTAGAATCTTTTGTGAGGCTATAGAGTGTAGTGGTTAGCATCACAGGCTCTGGAGCCAGACTGCCTGGGTTAAACCCCAGCTCTGCCACTTTCTGGTTGTGAGACTTTAGCAGTGTCACTTATGTGCACCATGTGTTGGTCTCTTCATCTACAAAATGGGCATCACAACCGTCTCTATCTCACGGGGTTCTTGTGAGAATTAAAATACATGTAAAGTACTTAACGCAGTGTCTGCGTTAAATACTCTAGTAGGCCCTTAATAAATGTTAGTAATTTCATGTTGACAATCTTTTCGGATAAGTTATTGTTGAATGATTGAGCTTCTTAGGAGAGGCTGTTTTCCATTATAAAATCAAAAGCAATCTGGAAATCTCCTCTGGTGGAGAATAAGCCTTAAAGAGATATAAAGGAATTAACAGCATTTGTTGCCATAACAAAACAATTTCTTGGTCTCGAGTGGGCCTTTAAGGGCCTATCATTTACATTAGAGCTCCTTCCATCCATGTGGGCAGGTAGAGGGGGGGAAAGCCTTCAGCCTTAGCGGGCGGGCTTTGGCAGAGCTGTTTACGCAGGAAGAACGAAGGTCAAGGAACTCCTTGTATTGAAGGCCTTTCTCAAAATGAAGGATTTGGCTTCTGAGATTAATGTTTGGAGTGAACCCCTGCTATACTTAATTCCCTTTTCTGTGAACTCAGTACATTTTTAAAATTCACTTAGGGGCCCTCCTATGGTGTGGCATGGAAACCACAAACCCAGACGCCCTTCTAACAGGGTTCTGAATGGCCCTCCCTCACCCTTTTACCTATGGGCTGATGATTGCATTCGAGGGTTAGTTGCTGGGCTAAATCTCTTGGGGTAAAGAGTGCCTAGGAATAACTTGTCTTAAATTTGCATACAGTAGATCCAGTGGGGATTTAACATAAAAATTTAAAAAATAAAAGATTTTTTAAAAAGCTTCTATGAGTAGCTAGTGGCCACCATATTAGGGAAGGAGAGGCTATAGAAACGATGAGGTTGAGCAATCTCTCTGGGTCAAGTTACATGATCTAGGTGACAATAGGATTTATTTTCTGAATAGTTTCTGTTGGGAAAAGTATCAGCAGATTCAACAGAAAGTTTGGGCTAGGGTCAGTGATTTTATCCCACCTTACAATAATTTTTCTTTTGTAGGTAAAATTAGGGGAAATGAGGGAAACAGGTAAAAAATAAAACCATTGAGAAGATATCCCTTATCACACTGTAAGACAATACCTAAAATGTCAGCCCTCATAAGACCTAAATAACAGAAGCTCCCTTCCCCTAAAAAGTCAGCAGCTTACCAGGACCTCACCACAGCCACAAGAAATTGTTATACAGAGAAATAACAACAGTAATAATAACAAAGAGTGAAACAGTAATTACTGTGTGCCAGGCATTGTTCTAAACTCTTTGCATTTATTTATCATATGCCTGATTTAGGCCTCACATGTACACTGTACGTGTTCTTTGGTCTTTAAGAAAAATAACCACCGTATATTGAAAACGTAGAGTGTGTTGAGCACTGTGCATCATCTTATTTAATCATCGTCGTGACCCTAGAGTTAGGTATTGCCATTGGCAGTAAACGGAGTCTTACAAAGAGTTAGGTAAGTTGCCCATGACCCCACAACTGCCAGGATAAAAACCTCGGTCTTGCTGACATCAAGCCCAAACTCTTTACCTAGCTGCCCTTCCGTTTGTCATAGAATTGGAAGCCTACTCCACAGGGTCAGCACATCAGACTTTCATAGGGCGCCAATCTTTGATGGTGTTCTTTGTGGGTTTCCATGACTCCCAAATGAGAAGTGTCCAGACACTGGCCAGAATCTCCTGGCCCTCTCCCCACAACTACGAGCTAAAAGAATCTTTTGGAAGCCTTGATTCTGCTCCCTAACTGGGTAGAGTAATCACAGTTCTAGCAGTAGGGCATAGTAAAAAGCAGTAAACACCTGGCTCTGCTACTTACTCGCAACTTGGAACAACTCTGAAGACCCTCGGTTTCCTAATCTGAACCATAGGGCAACACAAATGATTCGTGTGTTGCCCATATTTACCTCACCCAGATGTGATGATCAGAGATAATCAAGCTCATTGAAAATGCTATGTAGATGAGTGGTTATTATTATGCTTTGGGTCTTTACAAAGGTCTGAGGCTTACTTCTGTTGATAAGGGTGTCTTGGAATAGTTTTATTTGATCTAAGATGTAAATATGGGAAAGACAATTCTTTGTGAACCATAGAGTAGGTTTTTCCCCCAGTACAAAAGGAAATACTATCATTATTTGAGTACCTTTTATGTGTTAGAAATTGTGCTAAGATTTCACCTCTCATTTAACTCTTACAGAAAGCCAGAGAGTTCATTGTTATTATTTTATAAATGAAGAAACTGAAGCTAAGAGCAGTTAAGCAATTTCCCCAGCATCACATAGCTAGGAGGTAAAGTTGAGATTTAAACTCAAATCTGTGAGAAGGCAGTCTCCATGCTGTTTGTATTTACTCTAGCACATTGCCTCTTGGGAGAAGGGAAAGAAGGAAGCAGAAAGCAAAAGGAAGGAATTTGCACACCTGAAATGCCCTGGGAGCATGGGGTTCGCCTGATGATGAGGAGGAGGAGGAGGATGATAATGATAATAATAATAATAATAATGCCACAAAAAAGAAATAATGACAGCTCACATTACTTTTGCCATAGCCTTCCCCATTTAAAAAAAAAATCTGTTTATTTTTGCCATATCCCTGGGGAGGGTAGTGGGAAGCAGTTCACACAAAAACTATACCCATTTATTTAATAAGTGGCAGTGGGCAAAACTGAGAAAGAAAGGAACAGAAGTTCTGGGCAACATTTGAGAGAAAGTAACCAACTCAGAGCTGCCTTAAGGACTTGTTTCCAGGGACCTAGGCCTCCTCAGGGGCCATCTTCCCTGACTCTGGCTCCAGTTTACCTGGAGTCACAGACCTTCACACTTTCAAACTTATTTTATTATTCTTGGTCATTATTCCCCAGGCTTTGGCCCAGTGCTGCCTATGGTAAAACCTGTTCTGAGGTGGAAAAATCTGTGAGCTTGAGAATGTCCCCTCTTGAATTCTTTAACTCAGAGGGTCCCCGACAGTGAGAGGCTTATAAGGCCACAATCCAGTACTTCTGGAAAAGAAAAGAAAAGCTAACGTAGGACTAGAGTTTTTATAAGTTGTCTTAAAATGGTGGAGTCCTTGTTGATGCCTGGTAGTGTCAATCTTTAGATATGGTGAGAGAACCTTGGAATATTCTGCCTGCCTGTTGATAGTTCACTCTGGCTTGTATTGACAAGCAATGACTCTAAAAGTCAGAAAACGTTTAATTGATCTGAGTTAAATCTTGCCATTGGGAAGATTAAAAAAAATCAAAGGGATCTAAAATGTTTCAGAATTCTTGGCTAGTTTTAAGGAATCATTTTCCCTAAGAGTGGCAAATGTTGCTTTTAGATTTAACTAGAACTGCAAACTAGTCCCAGCCTCATGGTGAAATGAAACCTTGAACTAATTGACCTCAGTGTCTTAATCTGCAAAACGGGTGTAAAGTAGTTCTTGGGATTGATTTGTAAGATCAGATAAGATGAGATGGATGAAAGTGCTTGGTAAAGCACAAAGGGCCTCATTGATGTAAAGGGATTTCTTCTTTAAAAGTGAAGCTAAGTGGAGGGAAAAGGGTGTCCTGTCAACACTAATCACACTTTAACCATCAATAATCACTTTTTAATATTCATGAGGAGTTTAAAAATTATTTCCCCCTATTTCACACTGTTTTTCAAATGTCAATGACCATTGTTTGTCTAGCATGGGCTTCTAACTGAATAGGATAAGGAACTCTCCCAGGGACAGACAGGAAATCAAGTGCCTAAATCCTAATTAAAATGAAGCACACATCTAGGGTTGATTGCTGTGTCCTGAGTTTCCTTTGTATTAGTGAACTCCATGGAATGTACAGGCCAAATTATCCCCACATATCTTGTCAATTTTGCAACTCTTAAGTGAGATGAAAATCAGTTGGACACTCCTTTACAGGAACTTTCTTACCACTGTATTCAAGACTGTCCACAGTGTAAACTGTTAGCAAAACTCTCATCATTGGAATCTTCCAGAAACTGAGGCTGGGCGAGGTTTCAAAACAATGCTCATAGCCTTACTACTGCTGAGTCTAGAGCCCACTTCTAACTCTGGCCACTCCCTCTCTTCAGAAGAAAAGCCATAGTACAAATACAAATAATAGTAGTAGTAGCTAACTCTCATGCCAGGCACTGTTCTAAGCTCTTTGTATGTATTAACTCATTTAACCAGCAAAAAACATTTTTTTGGACTAGTCCTTCACTAAAATAGCCCAATGAGAAGGAGTACTTTTTTTTTTTCTCAGTTGAATGACACTGCAACCCGAAATCACAACTCCGTTTTAGGTTCCTGGTGGTGCCTGCTTCCTCTTCTAGTTTGTTTAGTCACAGAATTCGATCCTGTTGGCCGATTACTCGCCTACAAACAGGCTTAGCGCTCTATTGAAATGCGTGAGGCTCCTTAACTCTTGTGTAAACAGGTAAAGCAAAGGGGTGGGGCACAGATTGCAGGCTTCTTTGGGATGGGGATGGGGTGGGGGTTAGAACCAACTCCCTAGAGATCAGGAAAGGTTAAGGGAGGGCTTAGCTGCTGTTTTTAAATGTAGCGTTTTTGTTGTTGTTCCCTTTCTACAACTAGCTGTAACTTTAGGGCAGAGCGCATTAAAATGAGCCACTTTTGAACAAGCAGTGCCCAGGCCCCAGGCCCCAGGCCCCGCTGCGAAGGCCCCGGCAAAGGTCAGGGCTCCGTCCGCGTGACGTTCCTTCCTGCATTCGTCGGAGCGGTGCTCGGCTTCAGGTAAGGACACGCTGGGAGGTCCCCCCTTCTGTCAGGCGCTCCGCGGTGCTCGCTCTGATCCTACCTGGTGAAACGACATCTTTTCTAGGGGGCAGGACGGGGGTGGGGCGGTGCTGGATCGGTGATTCAACAGCAGGTTCCTTATTCCTCAAACATGGTTCTGCTTGGTTTCTCCGAACAACCCAAAGGGGACCAGGCATCTGATTCGGACAGATATCCTCAGGCGCAGCAGGTGCCGTTTCTGGGGTCATCGCCGGGTGTCTGAAATAGATGTGACTTTTGGAGCGGGGAGAGAAATCTGTCTGGTGAAGTCTCCAAATCTGTCCCAACAAGGCAGATTTATTTTTTAACCTTCAGCAAAGGTATCTGGGCTCCCAAAAACAACAGGAATGTTGCACTGGCCTTTAGCCAGCGGAGGCTCAGCGAGCAGGATAAAATTTCAGTGCAGATTTACGGGAAGTTGCCAGTGCTGGGAGTAAAAATCTGGTTTGGTGAGTTTAGGGAAGGGAGTAGACGGGAGACAACCTTGCTACTGTGAGGCGACTGGCCTCAGCGGGGGAGGGCAGCGGGAGGGGGGAGGAGGGAACAGGGAAGAGCTCCGAGACCAGTCGCTGAGCGCTCCCCGTGCACAGCGCCGGAGTAGCAGGGCTCCCGGGGCCGCTGGTCTCCCCGGGGTGCGGACCCGGCGCCGTTCTGCCAGGGGGATCGCCCCACTTTCAAGTTCTCGTTCCCTCCAGGAATTTAGCCCCAGAGAGCGGCCTTCTGATTCTCGATCCTGCTTCCCTCGTTGGAATGTGCAGCTTGGGACATTGAGAAGCCGGGGCTCGGGGAGTCGTCCTCGCTGAGAGTTTCTCTCTGCAGGTTTCCAAGGTTAAGAAATTCTGACAAACTGGAATTCCCAGAGCCTGGGAGTTAAGCCTAAAACGACCTGTTGCTTTAAGCATCGCAGTGGGGAGTAACTGGACACTCCTTATTTTGGTTTTACATTAAAAAGAGGGAGGCCGAGAAGATGTTGTAGGTTACTTGCTAGCCTTGTAAATTGCTACCGGGCTGTGAATGAATGGTGTTAATTTCTGAAGTGGGCGACTACAAAGGTAAGGTGGTTTTTGGCAATCCTAACTACTGTCCCTTCATCTTACTTTGGGGTCCCTAATTTGCAATTGTTTTTCCCTTTGCTTTCTTTAGCCCTCATCTCTTTCACTCTACTACCACCTTCCTTCAGACTGGTATATTTAGCGGGAAAGAAATGGTTTATGAAAAGATTTAAAAAGTGTCAGCTCCTGGAAAAGCAGAAAATCATATATAGTCAGCCCCACCATGTTTCCTGTAGTGACCAAAACATTTTCCATACAAAAACCAGATTTTTTTTTTTACCCTTGAAAACACATGATTGGGCCATCCAGAGACACAGATGACTTTTTAGACTCAGATTATTAAAGTGAGATTGCGGAAACGTTCATGACAGGCACCTCATTAAAGTGTTAAGGATGGTGGGAGATGTCTTCCTGTAGTAATTTACCTCCGAATGTATTGTAACAGTGAGCGGAGGCTTACTTGTTTCAAGTTAAAAATTCAATCTGCATAGAAGTATAGGACTGATGAATTATGACAGCTGACCAATCCCCAGTCACCAGATATTTAAGAAATCAGTGACAATAAATGAAATGGAATTTTTTCAAATAACTGATTCCTCTTTTATTTAGGTAAAAGTTCATCTACTCTTGGGGACTGTCCCAAGGCTTCTTTCTTTCGGCTTATCAAAGCAATAGAAAGATAGTAACCTCAAGCTACTTACTTATAGGCCATACTGCTTTGAAGGGAAAATCAAGTAGTTTTTCTTCTAGTGACATTTTAATGACTCACTCAGTTTTCTTTATCAGGAATGTAGATTAGAAATGATACTATATTCTTTAAAATTTTGAATGTTTGAGTCGCAGGAAGTTTTCAGGGGAGAGAAAGCAAAGAGTTGACACCACAAACATGAAGAGGCTGCCGCAGTTTTAAGCACAATTACAACTAGACCAAGAGCATTTGAGAATTGCAGGTGCTGATTCCAAAAGGTGAAAGGTTGTCAGCGGCCTAAAACACAACCTGTAGACAAACCAAAGGACCCAACCAAGGCAATGAGATAACACTTTGGGAGATAATGCTGCTATTAATTTAAACAATACTCTGTGTCAAATTGATGATCTGAAATATTGGAAGGGAACGAAACCAAACCAGTCTGAAAGGGAAACAGGAGAAAGGAAAGAAAGAAGTTTGGGGTTTTGTATTCTGTCCTGTCTACCTTATCCTTCACCTTGTTCTGATATATCTCCCGCTGGCCTCTTTGACTTAATTACTGCACCTGGGGAGAATGAGGAATCAGAACTTTCACAAGAGCCTACCTTCATTATTAACTTTCAATATTTGTTAGATGAAGAAATAAGCTATAGAAACAAAGCTTGCCAGCCTAATTCTGCCATGCTTCTATACCTGTCTAGGCTACACTTAAATTCATCTGCTCAAGAGTCTTTTTTAACATATGCTGAAAAAGAATCAAAATTTTGAAGACTTTTTTTTATCTTTCTCTTGGTTGTTGAGTTTTCAGAAGTTTGTAGGATTGAAAATTTGGCATCATTTTACTTTAGTCTCTAGTTTTAATAGTCAATGTATTTATTTTTGATTCCCCTCTGTGCTGTCCTAGACTAAATTTTGAAATAAGCTGGTGACACTTGAGGCTGAAATAAAGATACAAAGCAAAGAAGCTGTGCTTCTGGCCACGTCTCCTATACACTTGGCCTAACTAGTGTTTAAGACTACTCACATTTTCCCCCCCACCACTTCACGTGATAAGAACGTTCAGATTAGACTGTTCTCTTTGGTTTACTAGTAACAGATCCTGTTCTGGGTAATTTAAACAAAGATTAGAAGGTTAACATAGATGAAATTATTCTCTTACAAAATGAGTTTGCTTTCCAAATTCTACTCTTGACTGAAGATTAAAAGTAAATCATATCCCCAGTGATTGAGCTTTGATTGCTATAGGAACATATTTGGCTATTTCAGACAGGTTTCCACCTCCACATTTCAAGTCCCTTCTGATTTTTCAGGACCAGGCAGGGGAATGAAATGCAGGGGTGCTGAAGAGGAGTGGGGGTGGGGGAGTGAGATCTCTTCAAAAGTGAACCAAGGCTCAAGTGAAACTGTGATTAGGTTTTCCCAGAGAATGCACAATCCTGGGGGGGGGGGGGGATTTACTCTGAAGAGGTCTTAAGTTTGGGATTCATAAAACTAAGAAAAACAGTACATTTTTTTCATGACTGTAGAATTTGTGCCCAAAACATCTATGAGGTTACAATGAAGATGTAATATAGTTTAAAAAGTGTTTGTCAGAATGACACCAAGTTAAAGGTTATATTGGAATGTTTCAACTGCTGGCCTGATTAAGAGATAAATTTTTCCCCTTGGGAGCAGTCTCTGTGTCTTATGATGATGTTGATTTTCTGGTTTAATATTGTTAAGAGGTGTGTGTTAGTCAAAACAACCACCTGCTCAGAGTAATTGCTTCAAAGAACAACTGGAAAAAGATTTTCCATAATGACAATACAAAGGACTTGGGTCACAAGATAGGAGGCCTTTAGAATCTCTAGAGAACTATGGTAGAAATGATAATAAGTAATTGTCCAATTGCCACCTCAACTTGTTGGAAACATCTCTTGCTGGAGGGATTTAGGGGGAAATGGCACCCTGCCCCTTTGTGTGTGTGGTCGTGAATCATCTTGTCAGTAAAACACTCCGGAGGTCATCTGAGCTTGATTTCTGGTTGTGTCTACTTCTCTCTCATACTTGCTTCCCCTTCTAGTCTGTCAGCATGTGTATGGGGGAGAGGAGACAGGGAAACATATTCTCCCTTTGGAGTCAGCGTACCCCTCTTTTCTTATATTATGCCCTGAAAAAGGGATAAGGGAGGAATTTTCCAATGAAAGTAGAAGGAGAGAGAATGTCTGAAGGAATAAATGGTAAAAAAAACAGGGGAGTTCCAAACACTGTTAGTAATGTGGAATTTACCAGAAAGCTCACATGGAGATTATCAGTGCCCTCAAACTATTGCAGGTGAACTGGCAACTGTAGGGATTTGAAGCTCATCCACACCCCCCCGCCCCTTTTGTAATTCAAATGCTCTTCGTATACTGCAATAGATGGCTAATTTGAATGCGTTCAAGATACCATCTCTTGGTACAACTAAAAGTAAACTGATTAGGAAAGGCTTCAATCCCACTCCCACTCTGCCTTTCCTCTACTTTCTGCAGTGATTTAAGGACACCTGAAAAAAAAAATCACAGCTTAGTGTCTGTAATTTGTGTATATAAGATGAGCATTTTTTTTGTTGTGGATTTTCAGTTTTCAGTTTATCATCATAGGGACTAAGTTCATGGGAAAATGATTTGTGCATGTGTTTAGATGTATACAATTTATGTGTTTGAAAAATACAAAGCATAAGTAAATTATAATAGAAATGATTGACTACAGTTTATAGTTGCCCTTTTGGTAGATCATATCAGGTTTTAAGAGGGGGTCATCATTTTAGAAATCAAAAGTACAATCCCTACCTTTCCAAAGGCCATTAAGAGATGACATCGGGAGAAGACAAAGTGATAGTGTAACTCTGAAAACCCTTTGTGACTTTGGGAAACTGTCAAATATATACTTTATAAATTACAGTCATTCACACTAATCAAGAAAACAATCTCTGGTCTACTCATATCATGATATTTGTCTTTGGGGACACTGTGTGTTTGTGGTTCTTATGAACATGGCGGCCCAATGCAGAGGCCCGTAGTAGGTGCCTGGTGGGTGTATTTGACTGAAAAGGGAGTTGCTGACAGTTTTAGCCTCCTGATTGTGCTTTCCTTTGGATAGTAGTCAGTACTGCTCATACTGAAGTTTCCACAAGCTAGGGAGAAAGACAGCATGATCCCAGAAGCCATGGATAACCCACACATGGGTGAGCAAGAGTTAACTATAGGTACCAATGGGCAGAGGGTGGCTGTACAATGAATGTGGGCCATTGTGCAGCTGAAACAGGAACAGGGAACCTTTACCTGACAAAGGAAATGCCAACCTGTAAAAATTATAACAAAAAGCATTTAGCTTTCAGAGCACTGAGACCTGGCTTGGTCATTTTTGTAAAGCATTTCACATTATGCCAAAAGAAATAAAGAAGTATTTAAATGGATTTTTTTTTTCAGGTGTTCACTCTCTTAGACCAATTTGATTGCCATTCTGAAAAATATATATTTAGGCCTTTCGCACTCAGGTGAAATATTCATGTTTGTAAGAGTAGCGATCCATGTTAGTGATAGTAATAGCACTGTGACTTTGGAAAAGACGGCTTAAGTAATATTACTTTTTGTTTGTTGTCATTTATTTTTAAAAATAACAACATGGTTCTTGGTACACCAAGCCCTTGCCAAGATTAGGCCCATCTTCTCAGTAGCCTTCTCAAGACAAAGTTGCCTTTGTGTAACTACAACGGGGAGGATTTGGTGACACAGAAAACTCAATGGGGCACTGCAACTTATTATTAACAGAAAATTCAATGGCCTCATGTATTTTTTTTTTTTTAATACTCTCCCAGCTAATGTCTGTGCTGTATTTCTCCATGCTCTTGCTATTTTAGACTTGCCCAGGAAAGAGTGTGGTGGCTGCAGAGTAACCTTGGAGTTTAGTGAGATTGTGGAAGGCTAGAGCTGCTGCATGTTGGTGCAGAGAACAGCTGAGCTCAGTGGGCTGGTTTGTTCTCAGAGTAATCAGCAAAATTTGGTCATATACGGAGAAAAAGAAAAGGGAGTTAGCCAGAGTGAAAATGACAATTTGGGAGAAAGGGATGACTATTGGAGCTAAATTTAAACTCTGCGGCAGAGTGGCTAAGAGGAGAGATGGCCTTTGTTTAAATCCTGGCTCTTTCACTTGTGAACTGTGGGTCTTTAGGCAGGTTACCTAATCTCTCCGTGACTCAGTTTCCTTAACCATAAAATGCCTACCTCAAAGAGATGTTGTAAGGATTAAATTAATTAATCTTTAAAAAAAGTATTTGATTAAAATATAGTTGGCATACGATATTGTGTTAGTATAAATTAACCTATTCTAGGAACAGAGCTTAGAACAGTGCCTGGCATGTAGTCAGTATGATATGCATATGTAATTCATGTGTGAATGCATTTCTGTGTTTGAGTTCTTATCTCCTTACTCTACTCCATACAAGAGTTTTCTTTTGTGATCTCTTCTGCTGGTTAGAATCCAGCATTCTCTTCCTAACATCACTTTGACTAAATGGCCATTACCATTGTGGCCAGGCACTATATTGCTAAGTTTCTTTTGGTTCTTGTATCTTAGTTATATAAAGAAAATGTTACTTAGAATCATCAAGGTGCATTTTTTCTCTTGGTAAACTATAAAATGTTGATTAGAAACAAAAGAAAGGATGCTATTATACATATCTATTGAGTGAGAGACTTGCTAAGTCTCTTGTTGAAAATGGAGCATAAACTCTGGAGATGGCTGATGCAAAGTAGAAATTTTCTATGTGAAAGAATTTAATACATCCAACTAAAACAGTTTCTATAATGACTTTAATTGGTTAGTATTAACTATTCATAATGATAATATATGAGACTTTCTCAGAACTGCCACAGTGCCTTATCTGTGCACTTCTCATGACATTTTATATCACTTCTTACTTTGGTATATATACTTTTTTCCCTACCAGGCAGAAATTAAGTTCCTGGGAGGCAGGATTTGTATTGAATAATATTTGCATCCTTCAATGTCCCTAGATTATAATTGAGTGCTCAATAAATAATATAAGAATTGCTTTGCCCAAATACATTACCATTATACACACATAATGACATTTTTGCATTCCATGGGTATGTATTATACGTCATATTTATTTGAGTGACATATTTTTTCCAGAAGTGTTTTGCAAAAAATTGTTGGGTAGAGGAAATACAATGGAGCTGTGTGAAGTCAGGCAGGAATGAGCCAGACAGAAGCCCACTGCACAGCCAGGCCTCTGAAAGAAAGGTAGGGTGGGGGAGGCCCCGGGCAGGGAGGGCCCGAACTGTTACATTACGTAGTTTAAAAGTCTGTACCTCTTTTCTGCCATTTACCATCATGTAAAAGACTCAGACTTGTACCTAGATAAATATGAGAAGAGGGAAAAATACATTTCCTCAAAATCAGAAGGAATTTAGAAAACCCCTCAATTTAATTTCTTAAATTAATTTAATTTAGAAAATGCCTTAATGTAATTCCTTAAATAGAAAAAAGTACATACCGTATTTCCCCATGTATAAGACGCACCCTTTTTCAAAAAATTTGGGGTCTAAAAACCGGGTGCGTCTTATACAGTGGTTGTAGACTTTTTTCCTTGCATTTCCTGCAAGTGATGAGGAGTTGTATGAATTTTATGATGACTAAAACTTGAGTTCAATAACTTTATGTAATACATTTTTTTCAAATTTCGGGCCCCCAAATTAAGGTGCGTCTTATACATGGGAGCGTCTTATACATGGGGGAATATGGTATTCTCAAAATTAGAGGAAATGAACAACAAAATCCAACAGAGGAAGAACAATATCAAGTAAATGTATAGATCTGTGAGCCACAGTGGTATGATTGTTCTGGTGGGCTGGTGATAGATATACTCTTCTTGGCTAAGGAAAAGAGGTGAGGAGGGACAGGTGCTGAAGAAGTATTGAAAGAATTGCTTCTGGTGAAATCCTCTTTGCAGAGCAAAGGGAATCCCACATGATGCAAACAATAGTTTGGCCCAGGAACCTCCTTCTTACGCTCTTTGCCCTACATTGTGGGTTCCAAAATCCACTTCAAGGTATATGTAAATTTGCCAATGGGTAAACAGAAACTACCAGCTAAGGTGGTATGGAGTGTAATGTGTGCCTTTCATCTTCAGTTGCTCCATATTCATAGACAATTGAGCAGCTGGGACCAAGCCTGGGAAGGTAGGGATCTTGGAATATTTCCCCAGCACCATTCCCAGTATGGAGCCTAGGAGCCACTCCTGCAGGGAGAACTGTAGGATGCTCCCATACCCTGAAATGAAATGGTAACACCCATGTTGTCACACATCCTAGTGATGTTTTAAGGGTCTTGACCCTTCCCCATTGGCTACAGCTAGTCAATGAGCTCATCAGTGGAACTACAGAATCTGCTTATCTGTTCTCCCTGTTCCACCTTTGCCCTCACCCCATACACTCTGTTCTTGACTCAGAATCCAGAGCAACTCTTTCAAAACAGAAGTCAGATAATGTCAGCCCTCTGCTGAAGCTTGCCATCTCACTCAAAAGCCAATGAGGTACTATATTTCTAGTCCCATTACCTCTCTAATCTCAACTCCTATCACCACTCCTTTACTCACTTTGCTTTAGCCAGTTTCATGCCTCAGGGCCTTTGCACTGGCTGCTCCCTCTCCCTGAACCAGCTTCTCCAGATAGCTGCATGGATCACTCTTTCATTTCCTTCAGGTCTTTGCTCTCCTCCCTTCATTTAAACAGTAATTCCTCCTATCTCCTGGCACTCTCTATCACTCTATGCTGCTCTATTTTTTAAATATACTTATTACTTTTTAGCATGCTCTCTAATTGTATGGCTCATTGTCTCTTCCCCACTAGAATGTCTGCTTTATTTATTGATGTATTCCCAGCACTTTAGCACAGAGTTGCTCAGAGTAGGCACTCAATAAATATTTGTAGAATAAATTAATAAAGCATCCAGGCTTTTTACACAGCACAAGTATAACTGAAAGTGTAGCAAAATTTGTGTGTTCTACTCAAAACACAACCACAAACACATCTTTCTGAATAAGCGTGGATTTTCTCCTGGACCGCTCTATTAAGCTGCCATGTTTTCTCTGGTTTGTCTGGCTTCTCTGGTTTCATTATTTTCTGTGCCACCGTGAGCCCTTGATGGAGGCCGATGACTAAGTAACGAGCAAGGCAGGTCTAAGTGTGGGGATGGTGCAATCATTTCAGGACTTCTCTGTTTCTAAATCAAAATCTGGTCTTTGGCAATCTTCTTGTGATTTCCATCTAATTCTTACAGCCCTCTATTTTGAACCAGTCTTGTGAATTGCATGCCCTACAGATAATTACACTTGACTAACTCATGTTACTATATTGTTTATCACTTTTTCTATTGTCATTTAATTATAATTAATGATTGTTATGAAAGTTAACTGTCAAGACAAGTTTTTTTTTAACTATCTCATTTGACCTTTGAGATTTTGCCAAATGCCAACTGCTGCTACAGGACTCCATCTACATTTTTCTCAATGGCAGAACTCAGATATTTTGCCCTGACCTGGCATGAAACAAGAGTGCTAGTGTCATTGTCTGAATCTTGACTATTTCTTCAGACCTTTGCACAAAACCTTGGTCTTGCCTTTTACTAGGTGGTAAAACAACTGTGATCTGTCATAACTTGCTAGCTAGCCCCGCCGGCTTTATTCTCTCCCTTTGCACGATTACCTTGGTTTGGCACAATTGCATTTCTTGATTTTTGGAGGTACAGCTCCCTGTGTGTATCCACCTGCCTTATTTAGATTCATAACTCGGCACTGGAAAGGGCTTGCCCAATGACTGGTAGAATCCTGTGACTATTAGGTTTGGGGACCCTAGAACAAGTTCTGAAGGTGAGTGTATACTCCAGGAAGGTACTTTGCAGTCCAAAAAAAGGTAAAAGTATATAAATTCTGCTGAAGGTACAATAAGAGCCTCATTATAGTTACTTCTGATTATTATTGATCAGGGCTTGTGGCTGATTTCAAATTATTGGATTTTTTTCACTTCTAAGTTGATTTGGAAGTTATCATTACAATTCATAGTAACTGGACAATTTGTTGAGAAATTAAAAAAACTAAATATACCTAATAAACAGATAATATTTATAGTACTTTCTGCAAATCATTTCATTACCATGTGTATTGAGTGGGACATTAAAAATGAAAAGCATATAAATATTAAATTAGATCTGTCTTTAACAATATACTGTGTAGAGGGAGCTGGTGGTAATTACTCATGAGTTAGAAAAATTTGTCAAAATATAGAATGAGTAAATAGGTAAACTTGAAAAAAAAAGGTGAATATGAATTAAAGCAGACATTGAAAGGACCTACTTTCCTTATGTAGACAGACTACAGACTCAACTGTTACTTATTGTGCAGCTACTGTGTGCTAAGCACTAGGTACTAGGTATGCAGTGGAGAATGAAAGCTCTCTGCTCTCATGAGGCTTTCTTTGGTGGGAGAGATGGGATTAAGTACTCTAGTACTAGACAATAGTAAGTGGGATTCTCTTAACGAGTGGTCCAAGAACACTCCTCCGGAGGGTGATGCTGAAGCCATGTGATGGATAAGAAGATCCTTGCCAGGTGGAATAGCATTTATGAAGGTCCCAAGTCTGGAAAAAGTTCGGCATATTGAGAGACATAAAGAAGGCAGGTATTGCTGGACCGTGGAACAGAGGAACACGAGGTAGGGGTGTGGGGTTACTGAGACCCAGAATGTGTAGGCCCTTCAAGACCATGGAAAAAAGTTTGCCTGTTGTTACTCTAAGTTCAATGGAAAGTCATTAAAGAGGATTTACTTTGTTAAAAAGACAACTGAACTACTGAGTGAACACTGGATTGGAGGGAGCCTGTTGCAGCAGACAAAGAGTGAAAATTCTAGTTCCTTTTTGAGGATGGCGATGGAGGTAGAGAGAAGCTGGTCAACTGGGTGCGACTTCTTCTCCATATCCAACCGCCGTTTTGACAGCCTCAGTTCAGCCCTGGCAGAGGTTTCACCAGTGGCTGGCAGAAATAGCAAGATTTGGTGATAGCCTGGATGTAGGGGTGAGGGAGAGGAATGAGGATTCTGGCTTGAGTTACTGGGTGCGATGGGGGAGACTGAAGAACAAGTTTCAGGAGGGCAGAGCAAATGAGGAGCTGAGTTTGGATGTGTTTATGAGAGGCCTGTTAAACATCCCAGGGTGATGCTGAAGTTTCCCTTTTGTAACTAGCACCTCTGACAAGAGCAGGAGGCACCTCTTCTGGGCAACTATTTTGTAGTTCAGTATTTATCTCTTTCTCACTTTGCACATATAGATAAGGTGTGTGACCTTTGTAGATCACAAATGACAAAATAATATTCTAACACCAATTGAGCATCTTCTGTGTATAGGAAACTGATGGGGATGGGTTAGGGGATCAAACTTTAAAAAATCTTAAGTATAGTTTCAGGCACCAACTATCTTCAAATTCAAGTTAATCCTATATATAATATTGAAACATAAATATGTATTTGATATTTGCATTATATAGTTAACACATTAATTTATGTACTAATATAAATATATTTAGTTTTATAATTAAATATTATATTTAATGTAGAATATCCAATATATATTAAACAACATATTTAATATTAAAAACTAAGTGTAAGTCTTGCATGAACAAAAATTCATCCCACATTACAAAAGATAAAAGAAAACATTACAGGATGAAACACGGTGGATTTCCTTGTGAGGTACAGTCGCTCAGAGGCTGCAGATTTGTGTTGTAAATATCAACAGTAAAAATGGGTCCATGGAGGGGATGGCTTATTGGCTCAGGTGGTTGGAGCGCAGGGCGCTGTGCTCATAACACCAGGGTTACCGGTTCGATTCCCACATGAACCACTGAGCTGCGCCCTCCACAACTAGACTGAAACAACTACTTGACTTGGAGCTGATGGGTCCTGAAAAACACACTGTTCCCCAATAATCCCCAATAAACTTAAAAAAAAAATGGATCCATGTAGAACATGCAAGTATATTCCTTGTCTTTTCCTGACACAACTTTACAGAGGGTGTGCTGCACTTCTACATGTTATGTGAATGGAAGCTGGAAGTCAGTCCGGGTGCATTGTAAGCTGCGTTGTGAAAGGCTGATTTGTATCTCTAAGCAAACTCATTTTTTGAGCTTTTAGAGCAAGCACTGGGACTACGGTAGCAAATAAGTCACTGGGGTTTTGGAGCTTAGAGGAGGGGAAGCTTTATCTGTTTATTTTTAGTACCACCACTGCAATCCCTCCTCTCCTACCAGTGGTTATTCTAAAAAAAAAATGATTGAGCAAATATTTCCAAATTTGTAGGAATAAAATGCTATGTTTTGGTCTGAAGCAATGGAAAACTGCAGTCCAAAAGAAAAATAATGTTTTAAAAGTCATAAACCATTAGGGGTAGGTGGACATAGGAGAAGGGGTTATGAAGGATAGTGTTTTGCAATCATGGCTATAGAAACTGTCAACGGCTGCAGTGTTTCATTCTGGTATGTCAATACCAAGGGAGCCTTTGAGGTGTGATCAAATGTGCCATTGCATAATTGAGCCAAATGGCGTAGTTTTTGGTTTTGCGTAAGATGGGTCAGTTTCCTCAAGGATACGTAGCGCCTGAAGGTTTCCCCTGTCTTCAAATTCTGTTTTTAATACGAAAGATAACTTTGGTGAGGAGCTGTTACAATGTGTACCTGCAGTAATCACACAGAGACAGGAAGAGGGAGGCTTGTGTCTGAGTACTTGCTGAATAGCTGTCTGTAACTAAATGTTTGGAACTGAAAGTTAAAAACAGAAAATAATAATGACGAATAATAATTGCTTACATGGAATGAGCACTTACTGTATGATAGGCATGGCCTTATTTAGTCAACAAAACCACCCTGAAGATGTAGGTTCTACTCTTCTCCTCATTTAGCAGATGTGGAAACGAGGCACTGACAGACAAGACAGGTCAAGTAACTCGCCCAGGGTAGACAGTGGTCAGGACTTCAGACTGTTGTAAGGCTTCCCAGTGAGGTCTGGGAAGATCCCTGGACCGGGACCCATTCTTCTTACCAAGATTTGCTGCTGGCTTAGCAGACAGTCGGTCTTACACGGCACTGCACCTCACTGGCTTCACATTTCCCTGCCTTTCACATTGGGCAGAAGAGACGGGAGGTTTTGGGCTAGACATGTTTTGCACAGCTCAAAAGTTTTCTAATCCTAAGTCTTTTTATTTTCATGGTTCAGATTTATAAAAGGTCGCTAGTCATAAGATGTCTAAAGGGAAGATCAGGGTGGTGGGAGTAAACTGGGTGGGGGAGGAATGGGGGGAATGGGATTAGAAGGGCAGTCGTCCTGGCATTAAGTCACAGGAAGGAAACTGCTAGGTTAGATGACTTGTCCAAATCTCACAAAGGTCTCACTATGCCAGCTATATTCACCATCTAAAATGGGAACCCCATTTTAGATGGTGAATATAGCTGGCATATGGGGTGCTTCTAGATTGGTGGTTCTAGACCAGTGGTTCTCCACTGGGGGAGATTGTCTTCCAGGGGACATTTGGCAATGTCTGGAGACATTATTGGTTGTTACAATCTGGGAGGGGCGGGTGCTCCTGGCATCTCTGAGCAGAGGCCAGGGATGCTGCTAGACATCCTGCAATGCACAGGACAGCCCCTCACAACAAAGAATGATCTGGCCCCAAATGTCAGTCGTGCTGAGGTTGAGAAACCCCATTCTAGTTGAGTCTTTGCTTCCCTCATCCACTACAGCCCATGTATCTTGAACAATTAGTGTTCCCTTCTTTAGTTTTTTTTTCCCCCTTTTTTTTTTTTTTTTTTTTTTTAAGCTGAGCCATTCTGCCACCTTTGGCAGCTCAGCTCGGGCCTGGCATCGAACTGCTGTTGCTCAGAGCTCAAACTCTTGAGCGAGCTCTTAACCAACTGAGCCACTCAGCCGGCCCCCCTTCTTTAGTTTATAACACTCATTTGTTCCTGAAGATTCAGGGTCTGAGAAGGAACTTGGGGAAGAAAGTCAGTGACAAAGTTGAATTGAACTCTGTTCTTAGGATGCAAGTGTTCACAAGCAGCCTGCTAGAGAAGTCCTCCATTAATAGTCTATTCTCTATGCTGTGGATTCAGTGCTTAATGTTGGTCCCTCACTCTTTCCTTCTCAGGTTCTGAGAATTTTTCCTTAGGTTCTACTGATGTCGCTAAAATACCCCCAGAATTTGTTACTTTTTTTTTTTTTTTGAGAAGTGTCTTTGTATTTATAAGTTTCTATCAGAGCTGGACTTTGAGGAAGTTTGTTAGTAAAATCTTTTCAGACCTAGAGATGACTTTAGTTTACATTAGAATGAAGCTGTCCTATGCTTTATCAAGTGTGTATCGTAAATTCATTTAAAATGAAAAATCTTGGGCCGGGCGCATTGGTTAGGAGTTGGCTTGGGATGCCAGCTCTGAGCAGCACGGCCCCGGTTCGAATCCCACATAAGGGCCAGTGACACTGTGCCCTCTACAGCTAAGGTGGTGAACAGGTAAACAACAGCTCGACCTGGAGCTGTGCTGCCGTGAGCTGGCAATGGTGTAGGCTGCAGTGGGGCTGGTGGGCAGCTGGCATGAGCTGGCGTGAGCTGCCGTGAGCGGCCGTCCAATGGCTGGGGAGTGATCTGCCTCACCCGGGAAGAGCGCAATGATAATACCAACATGGGCCAGTGAAGCAATGTCCTCCACAGCTAGGCTGAAGAACAAAAGGACAGCAACTTGTCTATTCCCCTTCCTCGATTCCCCAATGCTGTTCTCCTCCCCAACTCCCCCCCAAAATCTTAAATAAACAAATAAATAAAATAAAATGAAAAACCTTTACACCATGCTTTAAACCCCATGGAGAGAGAAGATCTATAGTCAATGAATACCTGCTGGTATATAGACACATTGTCAACAGCTTTGGAAAACAACAAACATTAAAGGATGTCTAGAAATGAACTCCGTGTACCAGGCTGACATTTTCCCCTGAATAAACATTTTGGTCAATATTTGATGTCCTGTAGATTTGGGAATAAAGATAAATGCTTTTAAGTTTGCAGTTGCTCCTGGCTGAGGGAGGCTGAGTTTACCTAGTTTCCATAAGAAATCAATTACAACCAAAGACAACCTTTTGTGTTATGCCAACTCAGGTCATTTAAGGTCACAAAAGCTCTACAAATGCTTTTGTTTCTGCCCCTTGTGGGCTTCATGGGATAGTGGTAAGCTTCACAGTAGGCTCCGCTTATCCTTGGGGGATACATTCCAAGATCCCCAGGCTTGATGCCATGGGCGGTACTGAACCTTGTATATAGTGTTTTTTCCTATATGTACATACCTTTTCACTTAAAGGAAGCACTTTATGGCTCTTTTTGGCATATCTGAATTGCCAGCATCAGTACTCTTGTGTTTTGTGGCTGTGATTAAGTAAAATAAGTGTTATTTGAACAAAAGCACTGTGATACCGCAACATTCAATCTGATAACCCTGACAGCTACTAACTGACTAATGGGTGGGCAGTGCATGCAGACAGCATCAGCTCGCAGGACAAAGGGATGAGTCACGTCCAGGGTGGGAGTCCAGGGCGGGACAGAGTGGACCAAGGCTCTGTGAGGAAACTGCTGAGTTCACATGAGATTTCATTACTTAGAACAGTGTGTAATTTAAAACTTATTAATTGTTTTTTTCCTGGGTTTTCCATTTAATCGTTTTGGACTGCGATTGACTGGGTAATTGAAACCGCAGAAAGCGAAACTATGGCTTAAGGGGGGGACTGCTGTATTTTGGACAGTGTAATTTGTGGAATTTCTAGTTACACTCCTTGAATGTCAGTTAGATGTAGACTCTCGATACCATTATCTCTCCACACCCACACATTATAGATCCATGGTCAGTGAATTCATTCAAATTCTGGGGAATCTGTCTCCGTTTCTCTCCTTCAAGAACAACTGGTTCCACAGTTTACTGCCTCTTGTTAAAGAAGTGCTTACTTTCCTTTCCTCTAAAGCTAACTTCCAGGCTTACACAGGAAGCTGATTTAACTGCATCCTGGCTCTTTTGCCCCTTGATGCTTTTGACATTTGTGTCCTGTCCCATCTCAGCCTTCATCTTGCTGATCTGAAGAGGCGTACTTCAGATGCATGGAGGGCCAGCACCTAATGCTTGATGGTTGTAGTTACTTCTCTCATGATACTGGATATAGATATCTCATCTGTAACATCTTTAACATGATGGACAAATTGTCTCAATTCATCTGAGGTAATGGTTTACCCAAGTCTTGAATCTTTTGAAGTTTGCTTCCAGGGACTCTTCTTGAAGATTCCATGTGTTTTGTTGGCCTTTTTTTTTTCTTTCTTTAAATAATTTATTATTTAACATTAGAGAAAAGTAACTTTAATAATCTTATCTGAACTGTCATATTTGTTGGCCTTTTTGATAGTAATAACTCTAGCCATGTATTCATTGAGTGGACACAGCTCCTGTATTAGGCATTGGAGGTACAAAATAGATAATAACTTATGGGGCCCTCACAGACAAGGTGAGACATGTAAGCGAAAAAAAAAAAGAAGAGAAGAAAAAAAAAGAAAGAAAATGCTTTTGTGCTTTCTATTTATTTATTCATCCCTGGATTCACTGAAAACCATTGATATTGTGCGTACATTTACCTTCTAGAAATAAGAAAAGATCTGTTTTAAAGGAGCTTATGGTCTGGTACAGACTGATGCATTACAAATGAGTGACATGGGGCCGGCCAAGTGGAGTGTTGGTTAGGAGTTGTCTTGGGACTCCAGCTCTGAGCAGCAGGGCCCCGGTTCATATCCCACATGAAGGCCAGTGACACTGCGCCCTCTACAGAAGAGGGTGAACAATGGCTCGACCTAGAGCTGGGCTGCCATGAGTCGCGGGCGAAGATGTAGGCTGCTGTGGGGCTAGCCGGCAGCGGGTATGAGCTTTCGTGAGCTGCCATGAGTGGCCGTCCAGTATCCGGAGAGCGACTGCCTCACCTGGGAAGAGCGCAATGAACATGGGCCAGTGAAGCAACGTCCTCCACAACTAGACTGAAGAACAAAAGGACAGCAATTTGTCTGTTCCCCCTCCCTGATTCCCCAATAAAATCTTAAAAAAAAAAAAAAATGAGTGCCATGAAATATTCTAGATGTTATTAGGAATCAGTAGTATCAGTTTAACCTGAGGAGGCATAGCAGGGGAAGAGGGAGATATTTAGGGAATGCCTCATAAAGATAAGACCTTTAATGTACTTAATTAACATTTGCATAGCATGTGTTAAGTGCCTTGTCCTGTGCTAAGCATTTTACAAAAATTAACTCATTAATCTGCATAAAACCACTATGAGATATATACAATTATTATCCCCATTTTACAGACCAGAAGACTGAGGTGCAGAGAGGTTAAGTAACTTGCCTAAGGTGACATAGCTAGTAGGGGCAGAGCCAGGGTTTGAACCCAGGCAAACAGGCTCCAGAGTTGAGGTGATTCTTGAATGAGTCTGGAAGAGACTCAGAGATACGGAAAAAAAGTAGTTACCATTTAGCGGGGAATCCCTGAGCCCAGAGAGAGATGAGGCTGAAGAGGAGAGAAGAAACCAGATCTCAAGGAATTTTATCTCATGGGCAAAGTATGTACTTTATGGGAAGTATAGGAAAATTGGAAACTAAAAAAGAAGGGAAAGTCACCCGGGTTCCTACTTCTTCAAGAATTACATTAGCTTTTTGGTACCTTTCCTTTAAGCTCTTTTGTAAGGTGTTTGTAAGGACACGGTTGTCCTCAGACCACACTGCAGTTCTGTACACTGCTGCCCCTCACCTGCTCTCACTAAGTCCTCACACCATCCCTGTGCTATTCAGAGTCCCCACTTACAGAGGCAGACTCTGAGGCTCTGTGAGGAAACGGCTTAGCTCATGTGGAACCCACAGCTTAACTCAGGTGTTCGATACTGAAGTTCTGGACTCTTCTGTGTCATGCCTTCCTCCCCAGCAGAGGCGGATATAAAAAGAAGAGGTATGGAAGTGTATCCAAACATCGCAGATAGCTCACATGTTTTGTGTCATCTTGTTTTTCAAATCAGCGATGACAGCAGGATTAGCAGACTGACTCTAAGGAATGTACATGTAAGATGCTCAGCTTCACTCCCTGGTGCCGTTTTGTGAGGTTTCTGCTGCTTATATTTACTTCATAATCGGTGCTCATCTAGAGTGCGGCTTCCATACCAGGATCTTAGTGTTATACCTACTCTCCTAACAATGGCTTTGGCAGGACAGTGCTTCTCAGAGCAGAGGTTGTTACTGCTCCAACAATCTCTAAATTCAGGATTGGCGTGTTTGCCCGGCACAAATAAGCCTAGTTGACAGGAGAGGGAGAGAAATCCAAGTCTAAGCTTGTTTCAATCTCCGTGGCAAAAGAAAGGGCTTTTTATGCTGCTTTGTACACAGTCTTAATACTCAACAGAGGTTGGGCCCCTATGCGGGGCATATGAGATCTTTTGCTACTGGGTTCGTACGTTAGAGCCTTCACACTTGAAATAAATTACTCTCTAAGTCTGCTCTTCCCTCAAATGGCAATGTTCTGCTTACTATATCGACAGGCCTTTACTGGAGCAACAGCTGGATACTGGTCGTTCTGCTAAATTCTGGGGAGCTATAGATGAACAGGACACTCTTGCTGCCCTCACGCTGCTCACACTCCAGAGCCCACTTCCTGTCATATAACAAGGCCTGTGATCTGAACAGGGAGGGCCAGCAGGGGAGCAGGATCTTTTAGCTGGATTGTTTTGGCTTTTTTTTTGGGGGGGGGAGTGGGGGGAAGATATAATTCACATACTTCTAAATTTCACCATTTAAAGTTCAGGGGTTTTTAGTATATTCACAATATTATGTAACCATCGCCACTATCTAACTCCAGAACATTTTCATTCCTCCAAAAAGAACCCCGTGCCTATTGAGCACTCATCCCTGTTTCCGTCTCCCCCACCCTCAGGCAACCACCAATCTACTTTCTGTCTCTATGGATTTGCCTCTTCTGGACATTTCATATAAACAGAATGGTATGATATGTGATCTTTTGTGTCTGGCCTCTTTCACTGAGCGTATTTGTTTCCAACGTTCATTCATGATGTGGTATATATCAGCACTTTATTCCTTTTTATGGCTGAATAATATTCCACTGTATGAATATATACCACATTTGTTTATCCATTCTTGAGTTGATGGACATTTTATTTCAGCTGGATTTTGAATGGAAGGCATAGAAGAAAGAGTGCATTTTAGTGCAGATAAAAAAAAACCTATCATTTTAATGAACACATATGGTATGTAGCACAGTATACTTCCTAAATGCTAGGCACATTTCAAGCCCTTTACAAATACTAACTTTCTGAGTCCTCATTACCATCCTGCGAGGTGACGTGAGGCACAAAGAGGCAAAACAATTTGCCCAGGTTACCAACCAGTAAGTGGAGAACTGGGGTCCAAATCCAGGCGGTCTGGCTCTGGAGTTCATCCCTCAAACACCCACCTCTGCTATAAAGGGTCATGGGACAAGGCAAGCCCAGTCTGGGGTTAAAGGGCAAGGTGGGGGTGGTGCAGTTGAGAGTGACAGATGAAGGCAGAAGCCAGGTATCCTCCACTCAGCAGGTGTTTTTGTAAAAGACACACCTGACCGTGTCATTCTCCTATCTAAAGACTGCTCCTACTTCTCCATCTTTCTATTTAGTTTCCCAATACCAACCATTTCCTACTACTTTTATGATTTTTCTCATACCTGTATTTCACCTGCATCATTGTTTAATTAATATGTTTCTTTATATCAACTCACTTTTGTTTTGCTTAAATACATTTATCTAAAGTGGAATTTTATCTCACTACCTTAAACGCCTAAAAGCAGTTTGCACACCAGCAGGGTGTGTCATGCATATTGAGAAACTGGGGCTTACAAGGGTAAGGTTTGAATACTGTGTACTGGGCACTTGAAAACTGGCTTCAGTCTACACCCCAACCTCATAGCCGGCTCCCACACATCGGCACCCCATGTGGCTGTCACATCAAGTGTGCTTCCCTCCGCCCTGGACTCATCATGTTTTTTCATGGCAATATTGTTCCTTTGACTGTCCTACCTCCTCTCCCTCCATCCATTTGTAAGACCAGCTCAAATAATTCCTCCTCTCTTAAGTCTTTTTAGATCCTCGGGGGTCCTCCCGAACTTGGCTCTGAGTTTTCTTCTCTTAAGTTGCTGTTCCTTATTTGGTGTGTCCGTATCAGATAGTGAAGTGCCTCAAGGCTGGGGACATAATTTGTTGAATGAATAAATGATTGGTGAGGGCCAAAGGCTGAAGACCTTGAATGTGGTCTTGAATGCAGCATTCCGAAATCATAGAATGTTTTGAAACAAGCAGTATTATCAATGCTATTTTTTTTTCTTTTTAAAGATTTTTATTGGGGAATTGGGGGGATGGGAACAATGCTGGGGAAGTGGGGGAAGGGGAACAGACAAGTTGCTGTCGTTTTGTTCTTCAGTCTAGTTGTGGAGGATGTTGCTTCATTGGCCCAAGTTGGCACCATCATTGCGCTCTTCCCGGGCGAGGCAGATCAGTCACTGGCTTCTGGACGCCGCTCACGGTGGCTTGAGGGCCGCTCACGCTGGCTGCTGGCTACACACGGTAGCCCATGGCAACCCACTGCCACAGGAGCTGCAGCCTACGCTGTTGCCAGCGACTCACAGCAGCCCAGCTCCAGGTTGAGTTGTTGTTTAGCATCTTAGCTGTGGAGGGCAGTGTCACTGGCCCTCGTATGTGGGATCTGAACAGGGGCCCTCTGGCATTCCAAGCCAGTTCTTAACCATTGGGCCACTCGGCCGGCCCATCAATGCTATTTTTAACAAAGCAAGTGTGGTTGGTTGAATGGAATTCAAAGGAGGAATGAGATCCTGGAGGCAGGGAGGCAAATAAAAAATAAGTATTGATTAAAACCCCTGGAGCCAGAAAAAGGACCCAATAAAACTGAAAGTATATGTACCTTTTAATCCAGTGACTCAATTCCCAGGTATATACCCAACAAAAATACAGAAGGTACCCAAAAAATGTATACACATTTTAAGAAAGGAAAAAACTGTACTAAAATTGTAATACTCAATATATACTGATAACAAAAGATGAATACAAGTCACATTTGACTTCTGCAATTATAAGAGGTGCTCAGAGTAGTTACTATCAGCATAAACTGTTCCAACACCATAGCAGAAGAAGCAGGACTTGTTGCTATGTGAGGCCTCCCAGATCTTCCCTTGTGCACATCACACACAGCACCGTGTTTCTCAAACTTATCATGAATGCATGCAATTGTTAGGCATGTTGGAGGTTCTGTTGCATACTCATGCCTCCTTTGTTGTACTCCCACAATGTTCTCAAATTTCAAATACCACTTCAAAATGGTCTTGCGCTCCTCGAACGACAACTGTGCTTCCGCCATTTTCTTTGACTCCCCTGCCTGTTGCATGGTGACGGTAGCATTCATTTAATTAATGCCGTCTTTTGAGCAAATGTCATACTACACATTGCTACCATAATTTAATTCAACTTCAAAAAGTAATACATAGATAACATCGCTTAAAATGTGTATACATTTTTTTGGCATCCCCCTGTATATACATACGTTCACTAAAAGACAAGCTTTGCAGTGCTCTTTGCAACATCATCAAAAATATTCCTGAACTGGAAGCAACATAGATATTCATCAATAATAGAATGAATTAAAAAAAAACCCTGTGGTATATTCCTTCATTATATGTGGTATATAATGAGAATGAATAACTATTACTACATGTGAAAATGTGCTCAAAGCTCATTTAATGTTTAGTGAAAAAAGCCATACCCAATGGAGTATCTATTTGTAAGATCCCCATTTACAAAGAGTTCATAAACAGACAAATAAACCTGGTGTTAGAAGTCAGGATAGCCATCAATCTTGGACAGGTGGTAAAAAAAAGGGCTGTGAGGGAGATTTCCGGGGTGCTGGTAACACATGTTCAGTTTGTTAAAGTTCATTGAGAGGTACTCTACTTAACCTGTGCATTTTCTGTGCATATGCTATACTTCAGTGAAAAGTTTATATTTTTTAAAAAATGGGAAGAAATAAAAGGGATTAGCAAAAATAATTTTTTTTTTAAGATTTTTATTGGGGAATTGGGGGGATGGGAACAGTGCTAGGGAATTGGAGGAAGGGGAACAGACAAGTTGCTGTCATTTTTGTTCTTCAATCTAGTTGTGGAGGATGTTGCTTCACTGGCCCAAGTTGGCACCGTCATTGCCCTCTTCCCTGGTGAGGCAGATCAGTCGCCGG
>NW_017731403.1:3874644-3896469 GCF_001890085.2 Hipposideros armiger | reverse complement strand
GTGTCACTGGCCCTCATATGTGGGATCCGAACCGGGGCCCTCTGGCATCCCAAGCGAGTTCTTAACCATCGCGCCACTCGGCCGGCCCAGCAAAAAGAATTTTTAATTTAAAAGCCTTGTTCCAGAAAGAAGGAAACAGCAAGACTTAATGAAAAATAAGCAGAGAAACTAATGATGAAACTCAGATCCTGAGCTGCTTCCCTCTGTTTTCATTTGGCTCATTTGTCTTGGGATTTCTTTTTTCCCCAGTATCATTTCTTTTACCTGCCATGTTTTAGCTGTAAAAGTAATAGCTACTAACAATTGCACTTTGTTTTTATAACATTCAAACCATATAGCGCCATTATTCTGTTTCATCCTTAGAATATCTCTGAGGGTTCATTACTATCCCCTGTTCTCCAGATGAGGAAACCCAGGCTCACAGAGATTTCTTAATTTGTCCTAAGCCACAGGGCTAGTAAGTGACTGAACTGAAACCATTTCCTCTAAGTCCTGTCCACGTCTGGGGGCCACCTGGGGTTGGCAGTTGTACTTGGACTCTAAGTCTCCAGGAACAGAGGAGTAGAAGGAGGCTGGTAGTAAGTGCAGAGAGTGAACCATCTACATAATAAATCCATAATGCAAGCTTTGTAACTAGTTATGTCAAGCCAACAAGCAAGCAAGCAAAGCGTTTTTGGCATATGAATTAAATTCATGGTTCGTTTGCAGCTTTTCTGCTTGAATAATTAGGGGTTTTAAGTACAAATTAAATGGCCCCAAATTAACAAAAAGAGAATGCCTTGGACTTGATTGAGTTGTAATTGAAAATCTTTCTGGCTGCTTTCAGCCAACACAATCTTTCCATAAGTGGTCATGGAATCATCCTGCATGTTTTCAGTTGGACCAGGCCACAGGTGCTTTCTAGTTGGACATTCCATCTGATGCAGAAATGTCTCTGCAGCATTAGTGACAATCATAAATAGGTGCACTGAAGCTTCCCGTGGGCCAGACAGTCCTTACAGCTCGCTAAGGTATTGTTTGCTATTCATGTTTCTATTTTACAGATGACCAAATTGACTTAGAGAGGGTAAGCAGTTCGCCCTAAAACACACAGGCAATTATAGCAAAACAGATGCAGATACAGGTCTTTCTGACTTCAAATTTGGAGAGTTTCATTGCCGTGCTACTTCACTGCTTCCTTCTTGGCTTTGAATTCCTACAGCGATGGGTGCATCGTTTTTTCCATGAGATACTTCAGGCTGGGAATGGAAAACCCTACTAGGAAGCTCTTTCTTACATTTAGTTGGAACCTTCTTTCTTATAACTTTCATCCAAGGGACCTAGTTCTGCTCTCAAAAGTAATCCACTTACGATCCCTCCTTTGGGGTAAAAGCCACCCCTCCAGAAATGTAAAGTGAAGGATTACATTAATCTGTAGTTTACAGAATAATGCACAGGCTCCAATTACCTGTTGGTGTACAATAAATTACCCCATACTAGGCCAAACGCCCACCAATGAGTATCTATCATCTCTCATGATTTGGGCAGTCTCAGCTGGGAGATTCTTCTGTTATACCTGCATCAACAGGGATCAGTTGGTGATATTCAACTTGCGGCTAGTCTGGCCCAAGGATCATTGGCAGGGACACAGTCTCAAGCCTCTCCCTAAATTCTCTCCTGCAGGATAGCTGCACTTCTTACATGTCAGCTAAGCACTCCAATAGTGAGTGTTCTAAGACATAGGACGTCAAAGCTGCTAGTCTCATTAGGCCTGGGCTTGGAAGCTTGAACAGTATCACTTTCAGGTCAAAGCAGGCACAGAGCCCACCCAGTCAAGTGGAGGGATGTAGGCCCCACTTCTCAGCGGGAGGAGTGCCATTTTTTAGTACTAAGGATCAGCCTAATTTAATCCCCATTTTCCTGGGTTGGAAGTACTACTACTTATTTGAGTTTGAAAGGCCTCCTGCTGCATTTTTTTATTTTCTCTATTTTGGCGCATTTGAACCCCAAGGACTTCTTTTTCTAATAATTATTTTAGTTAGATAGCACAATCTTTATCAGTACTAATTATTTGCTTAAGTTAAGGATGGTGAGCCCATTAATATTATAGTCCTTTAAGGATACATGCTCCTTCAGACTAACGGACAAAAGACTTCTTGATATAATTAATTTGCAGTTTAAACACATACAAGCAGAGGACAGAAAGATACTGGAGAAAAAGAATGTAGAAACCCTAAATCAAAGGGTTTTAATAAATAGCTTAATTTATACTCTTACCCTTTTACATCCTTTTCAGTTTGTCAGTCCTGCAGAGCATTTGTGATGTTTTGATGCTTTAAAACAGCATTTTAAAGTTCTGTAATTTTTGGTCAATGATATGGGTACTATGTTTTCCATTGGAAACTGAGGCAAAATTAAGTGGTTATTCCTGTATCTATATTAGCAGAAGGAGTTAACTGAAATCACTTCTAATCTTTTGATCCTTGTCACACTACTCTGCTACGCAATAATACACTAAAGAATTTCCAGAAAGCAACTGTTGGGGATCTAACGCAGCTCCCTGCTTTAAAAATTTGCCATTTTGTGGAGTTATGCTATCAGCTGGCATACTAAATTGACCAAAAGGTGCTGTTTTAGAAAACAGAAAATGCTTTATGCAGAAGTAAAATCAAGATCCTTTGGATAAGAGATGTTTTTTTACTGCTTGAGCCCCCGAGGAAAATCTTGTATGTGAATTCAAAAGCTGAAATAATAGGTTTTTCATGGATAAATGTTGTTATTTGTTTGTTTATTTATTTAACTTATTTTTTGCTGACATAGTCATTACTGCAAAAATAGAAATGAACGTGAGCAATCTCATTTTATGTGCCTTTACTTTGTTTCACTGAAGCTTTCCAGACCTACTGAAAAGTACAGGGAATGGCACACTAAACGCTCCTTTGTCTATGATCCAACATAAAGAATAAAACGTTAGATAATTGAAGCCCCTTGTGAACTTCAGCCCTTCTTCTTCCTCCTTTCACAAGAGTGGCCTTTACCCTAAGTAAGAAGTTATCATTCCCTGTTATGTTTTCTGGCCTTTACTACATATGGTATATACCCCTAAATGACACGTAGGCTTTTACATTCTTAACGGTTGGGGGGAAAATCAAAAGAGGAATAATCTTTTGTGACTCTTGAAAATTATATGAAATTCAAATTTCAGTGTCCATTAATAACATGTTTTTGGCACACAGTGTAAAGACATATTGTCTGCGGTTGCTTTTGTGTTGTGGCAGATTTGAGTAGTGAACTGAAACTCTATGGCCTACAATGCCTAAAATATTTACTGTTTGACTCTTTACAAAAGACTGTTTGCCAACCCCTTGTCTAACATTTGCGCGCACACATACACAGAGTAAGTAGTCTGGTTAGGGAAAGATTGAGATGTAGGTAGATGTGCCTTGGCCGAGAACCGGCTGAAGTGGACAATAAGCATATAAGTATATAGTATACATATCCCAGAAAGTCTCCTTTCCTTTTCTCTTGTCTCAGGATACCAGCAACAATTGACCTTTCCCCTCCCAACCACCATCCCCTAAATGATTATATCTTATCCATCTGCGTTAAGATTATTTTCTTCTTCCTCTCACTTTCCCATCCTCGCACGTACAAAACCAGCAAATTCCATTTGTCCTGAGACAGAAAGAGTTGCTCCAAGGATAGTCACCTCCCCCATTCTGAAGGTTCTTGGCTTAGCAATCTACTTAGCCCGTGTCTCTGATTTGCCATATTGAGTTCCCTTGCATGTCCCTTGTCGTCTGTCTCCTAAAATCCTGGCTTCTTACACAGCAGGCGGTCACATCCACACTGGCCCCAGATAGACAGGCAGCGCCAGTGAAGAGTAACTGAGCCATGATCTTTTAAACATAAACTATATGAAGAGTTGAGGATATTTCTATTTCTTTAGCAAAAATAAATAAAAATAAATAATGATACCTCTCCATTGCTTCATTAACAATGGATCTTCCTCTTTTCCTAAACCAGAATTATGCAGGTAATTGTCCCAATTGATTATGTCCTCTTCTAATAATCGCTGAATAATGAACGGGGCTGAGCACTCAAGGGGTGCTTGAGAGTGCCGTGGTGAACTCCCGTCAGCTTTGAAGCCAGGCAGTCATCTGTTAGCTGTGAGACCATGGAGTTCTCTTAGCAAAGAAGAGAGGAATGGTCATCTCTGGTGTCTGACAATCAAGGTAGAATTCAAAGAGTAGGAATACTCAGTCTTCAACCTCAAGGTGCTTTTAAGCGAGTCAATGAAATAAAACAATGAACAAAGGAAAATGATAACTACTACAAGGGAAAAAAAGATCAAAGTAGAGTGTGCTAAAGGTTATAAGAGATGTACAGAAAAGGTATTGGCGTGTAAAGGAGGGAGAGACGATTTCCTTCTGGAGACAGTCTGAAGGACTTCTTGAAGGAAGTGGCAGGGGAAAACAACAAGGATTTGGATCAGTGGAATTTAGAGCAAGAACATTCTAGGCCTGGGGACAGCATGAGCAGAGGTACTGAGGCAGAGATAATTAAGTCACAAGTAGAAAACAGGGAATGGTTCCGTTTGACCATAAATGAAGGGACACATAGGGAGACATGAGAATGGAAATGTGGATTAAGGTCTGGGTAGGCGAGGCCTTGATGCCAGACAGAGGGGTTTGGCTGCTGAGACAGTTTGTGTATTCCTACCAACAATTTGTGTACCCACATAGTGACAGCTTTTGAGTCTGAGCTCTGTCCTCAGTTCTAGACAACTGCCATACTACACAGCTTTGACTTTTCCTATCTTGGTCCAATGTCACTCCATGCAGATTCGCTATCTCAGTATAAAAGATGTGAAAGACACTGGAACACATTGTTTTCCAAAACATCTCTGAAAGAACCAGTCTGAGAAGCATTGCACAATGGCCCTCATCTCCATTATCACGTTCAAATCAAGAGAAATAGCCCTGACTATAGTGGAATATGCTGTCTCTTGTGTTCCTTACACTTGCACAATTCTAGCAGAAAAAAAAAAAAAGAGGCCAGAGTGGAAATTTTCATATTTGAATTGGATGGTGGAGGGAAGGAGAGAAAAATGATTTTCTAAACTATTGCCTTGGATCGGTAGGGATGTACACGTGTCAGGGTTTCGGGTACATTTGAAGTAGCCTTCCATGGGTCTGTTTCCTTTAGTCAGGTATTATTTAAGGCTTCCATTTATAAATATGGTTCACTGAATTTAAAAAAAAATTTTTTTTTTATAATAACATGTGTTCCCAATTGTTTTCATTGATACTATATTAGATTGGGAGGTTAGTAAACCCAACCAAAGTTCTGAAGGCCATTTCAGCATTGACATGAGGGGGCAGGGATTCTCCAATGTGCACCGTCTGAGTCCTGCGTCGGAATCACTCTGGGTATGAGCCTGGGAATCTGCAATATTATGCAACCATCACTTCTATCTAGTTCCAAAATGGCTTAATCACCCCTAAAGGAGACCCTGTATTTATTTAAGAAATCACTACCCATCCCACCTTCCCCTTGCCCCTGCAACCACTAATCCGCTTTCTGTATCTATGGATTTACCCATTCTGGATATTTCATATAAATGGAATCATTCAATATGTGGCCTTTTGTGTTTGGCTTTTTTTACTTAGTGTGATGTAGTTGAGGTCCATTCATGTTGCAACATGTATCAGCACTTCATTCCATTTTAAGATAGTACTATCCACTATAGCTATGAGTATACCACATTTTGTTTATCCATTTATCTGTTGATGGACATTTGGGTTTTGGGTTGTTTCCACCCTTCGGGCTGTTGTTTTTTAGGTAACCACAGCTAAACTCAGTGTTGATTACTGAGTGAGGTGGAGTGTCTTCAGCTTGGAAACCAGGGCCCTTACTCAGGGAAGAGGGACCTCTACCAGGACAGCGTAGTGACCTTAGATGAGAGGATGTAAATGGGCAGTTCAGAGGCAAAAAAAGGCCCCCCAGGATGCGTCGCGTTTATTCTCGCATGCATTGTTGTCTTGCTCAGTCTTTAACAATTGAATCAGTTGCCCACATTTAAAATTTAGGAGATCCCCCACCCCACACACACATCTGAATTTCTATCTTGTTACAAAAAACAAAACAGCTTTGTCAGTACCTGACCTATATCCACCTGGTAACTGCCAGCCAGAGTTGGGTGTGAGCTGTCCCCTTCTGCCCCTTGTAGCTTGGGAACATCCTCTCTGGGTTGTCATAGCCCCCAGCCCTTCTTAGTGAGGCCAAAGAGGGGCTGTTTGGGAGGCTGTTCTTTCTGATAATAAAATTAGAGGAAAGTGAAAGATGGTCTCTATCAAAAATTTGGAACAAAGAAATGGAAGTGGCTGCTTCTCTCATCGCCTTCCTTGTCCCTGAAGGCACTGAGGATCAATATCCTCCATTTAACCAAATGTCCCTCACCTTCCTAAGTACCTGAACTTTTAAAAAAACATTTTATTGAGATAGTTCACATTTCATACAATTCACCCATTTAAAGTATACCAGTCAAAGGATTTTTGTATATTCACAGATATGTGCAGCAATCACCAGTCAATTTAGAATATTTTCTTTTTTTTAAATTAAAGTTTATTGGGGTGACAACTGTTAGCAAGGGTACATAAATTTCAGGTGTACAGTTCTGTAATACATCATCTATATATCACATTGTGTGTTCTCCACCCAGAGTCAGTTCTCTTTCCATCACCGTATATTTGATCCTAGAATATTCTTATCCCCTCCGAAAGAAACCCTTTGGCTAATGCCCCTCTCTCCCCCTTCCCCTCCAGACCTAAGCAACCACTAACCAAATACCAGAATTGTTGATGGCACACCAGAGAAGATTGAAAGAGAACACAACATGCGTCAGCAAAAATTCCAACACTACTGCTGTTGGAGTTGAAGTCTCCCATTGCCAAGGAGAAAGGGGGTGGGGGGGGGGGGGGGACTAGGGCTAGGGCTTCATTATTGTTCTTCCCTGTCACCTGCTAGCCTGCTTTCTGCCCCGCCCACTCTCTCATTAACTCGTGATTCAATTTTCCCTCGGGCTAGTGAATACAGGATCTTTCTTTGGAGTCTTAATTTTAGCAAAATAATTTATAGTCGTGAACAAGCTGCTCATCACGACATTCCGAGACCAACCCAGGCAGCTGATGGGCACCTGAGAGAATGGACATAGCACAAATAAATTTGTCTCTTTGCTCAAAGTCTGGCTACTGCCACAACCTGGGAAGCTTCTAGGCTCTCGTCCCGAGCCAGTGAATTCCTATGTGAAGTTTGGAAACAAATTCATTTATGCTGTCTTTGTTTTAGTGATTTTAAGGGAGTGTCATATCTTCCTCCCCTACTCGAACATTTCTTGATATAGTTGGTTATCCTTTTAGGAAAGGTTCAATTGGAATTAGATATACATAAGGACCTCCCAGGTATTGTCATTATCCTCACTACGAATTCAATTGTGACACTTTGAATTCTGAAAGGGAAACCACCCCAGCAATAATGACTTTGGTGAAGAAGCCCAGAATTTAAATAATAAAGCCTCAGGGAAGCTGAAATGTTCCCCCACAAAACCTTAGGGACTCAGGCAGTTTTGACCTAAGGTTGCCATATTTAACAAATGAAAATTATTGGTGGTGGATCTGAAATTCAACTTTATCTGCCAGCCCTCTTTGGCCACATTCTAGTACATCTCACGGCTTTGTGTTTGCTGTGCTTTTGTGTTTGCCGTGTGCCACTGGTCCTTTGAGATGCAGGTCTGGGAGAGCTTTGCATGTCTCTCAAAGGAGTAGGACCCAGTGGGGAAGGCCCTGGACTGGGGCCCTCTTCCCAGCTGACACAGTCAGGCCTCTTGTCTGGTCAGGCAAAAGAGAGATTCTGGCAAGGTGCTGACAAGTAGAAAACGCATGGACTGCAGTGCCACTTGTGGTGCTGTCCCGCAGAGGCCCAGATTTAGGGCCTGGCTTTGTCACCTTGACCCTGGGCCAGCCTCTATAACTCCTTGGAACTGCAGTTTCATCCTTTTTACTTCCCTGAAATGAACACAGTGAAAATACCAGGAACCAGCATTCGTTTAGGGCACTGCTGTTTAATTTAATTAATAATCCTAATTAGTGGGACACCCTCCTCACCCTTTGCCCTGGGCATCTCGTGGAATTTTCAGTTATCTGTGAAGGGTGTCGTTATGCCCATTATATAGACAAAGACACCAGGCTCTGAAGGGTTAAGGAAAGTGCTGGGGAAGGTGTTTCAGTTGTGAGTTAAGGTGCTGAGAATGCTTCACCCCACGCCTCCAATTCTTGATTTAGCGAAATCCAGTTAGACTCTAAAACATGCCTGGAGGGGGAAAGAATTCACAGAAGTGGAAGGAAAGAGCAGTTCTACTTATTTGGTCTTCTTATTTACAGTCCATGTCTCTCGCCCACCCCTCCCTCCCACTCTGTAGCGTCTAGTACCTGGCACATAGTCTTACTTCATGTTTACTGAATGGGTAAATGTTTGGAACCATGGGGAGGGGTGAAGGGAGTCAGGACTCTGCCTCTTCCTTACCCTTACTCCCTGCCCCGACACCTGCTTGAGCACAGCCTGTGGTCCCGGTGTCTCAGCTCCAGCCCCTTAGTCCCCTCCTGCCAGCTCAGCAGTGAGGATTCCCCCAGACACTCCATGAGCATTCCCAAATGTGAGGCTGCCAGTCTTTGTTTGAACTGTTCTTCCCTCTGTGCCTTTCCCTCTGCTTGTCTTGCTAGATATCCAAGTCCTCCTCATCTTCAGTCAAAATTCAAGTCTGGCCTCCTCCACAAAGCCCTTTCCAACCACCCCAGCACACTAGAATCCCCCATTCTGAACTCTTTGAGCACTTAGTGTGTATCACACATTTTAGTACTTATGTTAGTAGCTCATGTCAGCGCAGGAAATTCCCTTTGGTAACATTCAGTCCAAACACCCCATTTTATGGATGAGGACACTGAGGCCCAAGGAAATCATGGGATATGTCCAAGGACATGCAGTTATCTAAAATATTTGTTCATTTCTTGCATGCTGCCATCTTGTATTTAGCTGTTGCTTGTGTGCAGGCACTGTTTTCTGTAAGAAAACCCAGGAAGCACCCTTAACAGAGAACTCAGATCTTACAAATTGGCAATGGAGAGGGTCATCCGTGGGCAGGGGTGCCTGGTCCTCCTACCCGTGACTCTTTGGTTTCCAAGATCCACCTTATCCTTGGACAGCTCTCATCAATCACTATTACCCCCACCTGGCTGTTCTCAGGAGCTGCACTCCCACTTTAAAACTCGAGTCCAAGCTGTATATAGGATGCCTGAGGGGGTGGAATAAACACAGAAAGTTACATGCAAACTGCCTAGATACTCTGGTTAACAGACAAGGCTTTTCCATCTTTGCTGGTCAGCTGGGCCTCTGCTCTCAGTCTCCCTCCCTCCCATTTCCATGAAATGGAGGTGGCCATCAGCCTCCTGGAGCACCCTCCGAAAGTCTGACTCCACCCCCAAGAGAATGCCACAAATTGCAGGAGTTTCTGTTCCTGGTGCTCAAAGGCTCATCTCCCAGATTCTCTTCCTGGTTTGTGGAGCCTCTTCTTCTCACTGGCACATTCTTTAGGGACTACCCCCGTCTCCACCCTGACTCAACACGGTTCTTTACCCCCAAACCTCCACGGGATGAACCTATCAGATTACAACACAGGTATCTCCACATTCAGCATGCTCTGCAGAGGAGTGGAAGGTGGGGGTGGCCTTTATGGCATCTCCCCAGCACATGAATTCTCTAAGATGTGTACCCTCTTTCTCAGGAATTCCTGCCCCGTTAGTGTTTAGCACCGTGCTGGGTATTTAGTGAACAGTTAAACCAGGTGGATTTGACCCATCAAGGAAGAAACTTGGAGTCGGGGGAAGAGGTTCGTGTGGGAAGAGGTAAGGTAAAGAATGCCATCCTGCTTACCACCTTCCAGACTACCAAAGAATGCCTAGTCCACTTCTGTTCCCCAGAACGTATTCATTCATTCGTTCACTCATTCATTCCTTTACTCCTTCATTCAACAAATATTTCTAGAGTGCCTGTTATTTACCAGACATTTAGTGCTGGGCATTCCAAATGAGTAAAAATAGCCTCTGTGTCTGTGTCTACCCGAAAGAGCTCTGATGGGTGATGACCTGTCACAATCTCATTAGTAACAGGAGGACCGTGGTTAGTAAACCATGCTTGACCATGCGCTGAAACATCTCTGTCTTCTGGAGATTCCTGGATTTCCTTTGATTCTGTTGGGAATTATTGATGCTCAGATGGGTTTTGCTCCAAGAAGCTCCGCCAATGTGGTTACTCCGGTTAACCAAGACTGCCAGTATGAGGCAAGAAAGTAATAGGCAGTTGTGTAATGTATGCACTTTTTCTTTACTCAAGACCTTTAAAGATCAGTTCATTAGAACCCAGTGAAACAATTAGGTATATATGGGGTAATTTAGTTGTTTCTTTACTTCTGCAATAAAAGTCACAGTTCTTGATGACTGTAAACTTGCTCTGATGCTCTGAAGGGAAAGGGATGCGGAAGAATTAGGCTCAAAGGAATCTGATCTTATTTTCCCCTTTTCATTTTTATTCAGCAACTGAATTCCATTCCATAGCAATATTTTTTTTTCCTGTGCACAGTAAAGTTTTAAAATAAACAGCAGCAACTCAGTTTTCCTAGTTTAACTAACATGGAAACACCTAATCCTCTTAGTTTTCTTGATTTTGCAAGCAAGGATTTGTTGGGATAAAATCTTTAAGTAGTCCAGTCACATGGACTAGGTATTCATTTAATGACCCCAAGTACACCATGTTAAAAAAGAAAAGTAATGAATTCATAATGTTCCTCACAGTCATTTTCTCTGCCTTATTTCACAACCACAAGTTGTACAACTTTAATGAAAGTAGTGAATGCAAAGTTAATTCACCCCTGTAAGTAGGGAGCACTCAGTTTATATTAGCACCCCATTCAGCTTTCTGACCTTTCCATTTTGAGAATGTGAAAACAAACAAACAAAAAACATGATCTACAGCTGTGCTATCCAATATAATAGCCACTGGCTACTTGTGGCTACTGAAATGTGGCTAGTGAGACTGAGCTGAATTTTTAATTTTAGTTAAATTTAAAAACTGAAGCAGTGTAAAGTATTTTTTTGGTACACACAACTTTATTGGGAAGCTCGTAGGTATGTTTGAATTCACTTGGATGTGTGAATCTACTTTTTCAACTATAAATTGTGTATAATACAGATTATTTCTGATGAAAATTTAGCACCCACATTGAGATGTGCCATAAGCGTAAAATACACACCAGATTTTGAAGGCTTTATATAAAAAAGTGAAATATATCATTTAGTAATTAATAATGTTAATAATTTGTTTATATGGATTACATGTTGAAGTGATAATGTTTTGGATATATTGGGTTAAAGAAAATATATTAAAATTAATGTCACCTGTTTTTTTTGTACTTTTTAAGTGTGGCTACCATAAAATTTTAAATCCTATAAGCGCCTCCCATGATGTTAACACAGAACAGCAATGGCGTGTTGGATTGGCACAAAAAGTCCCATGTCATAGGGCTCAAGGTTCTTGCCAGTTTACCTTGTGAGGACATCATAATGAGCTCAGCTAAAAACATGAACAACAAATTCTGTGTCATAGCAATTCACAAAATATACTTACTAATTCTGTTTTGTTAAGCTTGTCAAACCCAGGTGGTCTTGGATACTTTCTGATTGCAAAAAGGCACCATATATTTAATTCCACTTATCATGGGGGGAATCTTATCATCTAAACTTTGAAATTTTAAGCAACTCAACTGGGGAAGAGAGCCATTCAACAGTATGGTTTCATGAATCTAATTATAAATAACTTTAAAGCATTGAAGTAGTATTTTATGCTATAAGCCCCACAATAATTATGGTTAAAAGCTCAGATGGAGTCAGACAAACCTCAGCTTGAATTCCAGATATGCCATTTTCGAGTTGAGTGACCCTAGGCTAGTATTTTAAACTTGCTAAGCCTTGGTTTCTTCATCTATAAAATGGGACAGTAACAGTCCCTACCTTATAGCATTGTTACGAGGATTAAAAGCTATAACCCATGTAAAGTGCTTGGCACATGCACTCAGTTGTTATTAATTGTTGTTGATTATGAAGCTATTATTATTATTATCGCTCTTATAAAATATCCAACATTGTCCTCAAAGACCCTACCTGCTATCTTGCTGTTGTATCTGGAACACTCTGTCAGAAATGCCATTTATTTGTCAGTTGTGTTTAGTGTTAAAATTATGCGCTGTCCTTGCACCTGTCCTTGACCTTGCTTGGGTTCCTTTTCTATTCTTGTTCTTTGCTCCATTCTGCAATTAGCCTTTGGTCCCAAAGTTTCTTCTCTTACTTCATGTTTTCTGTAGTTGGCACACTCCATATCTCTACTAAGGTTTTATTTATGAGTATGTATTGAGCATTTTTAATACTATATGCCAGACTCTCTGATCGGTGCTAGGAATACAAAGATGAATAACAAACTTCCTACATTCAGGGTGCTTACTTACTAGTCCAGGGAGAGAGTTTATAAATAAGGACAATAAATATCATAGCTGTTCTGATGGAAGTTGGAAGAGAGTCCAGTGTGAGCAGGGGCAGTAATGAGACAATGGATTCTACCAGGGTGGTGATTATAAACGACTTCTTTGAGGAAATGATAATTGAATGGTTTTGATAAATGAGTAAGTATTGAGAGGAGGGTATATAAGGTTGGAGAAGAAATGGGTAGCAGGCAAGGTGTAGACACAAGAAACACCCTGGAGCCAGAATAACGCGTTCAAGCAACGTCAATAGTTTGTAAGGAATAGCTGGGTCAGAGTATGGAAAGACAGAGTTGGGATGAGACATCAAACTGGAGAGTGGGGAGGGAACTGATCTCAGAGGACTTGGTATACTTTGCTCACTAGTTGGTAGTGAGTGACACAATCACATCCCAGTTTTAGAAAGGTCACTTTGGCAACAAGGATTAGATTTAGGGGTGGAACCTTGTAAGGAAGCTATTGGAAGAGTCTGAAGAACCTGAACTAAGATGTTGGCTGCAGGGATAAAGAGAAGGGGGAGGAGACACGGAGATTCAAGATAACTGTGTGTGGTGATGGATGTTAACCAAACTTATGGTGGTGATCATTTCGCATTACATACAGATAGCAAATCATTATGTTGTACACCTTGAACTAATATGACATTGTATCTCAATTAAAATATTAATCAGTTTTCTTAAAAAAAAAAAAAAGGTAGGGTCCAGGAATGGACGCCATAAGCCTTGGTGATCAATTGGGTGAAGGCAGTGAGGGAGGCGAGTCAGACACCACCCAATATTCTGGCATGGTGACTCGGGTATGGTCTTGCCTAGATGTCTCGCCACAGAAGAAGGAGAAGCAGCTTTGGGGGAAAGAGGATGAGATTGGTGTCCAATATGGTGAGTCTGAGGAGGGAGGTCCAGAGAGTAGCTCTGCAAGCTGGAGCTCAGGAGAGAAAGCTGGGTCGCGGGCTCTGCGACTGCTGTGGCTGCTGCTGCTTCCTCTGCTTCTTTTTTTCCCTCTGGCAGGACTGATGCCAGCCACCCCCACCCTCTCCACCGCACACACACTCTAGATCAGGGGTTCTCAACCTGTGGGTCGCGACCCCTTTGGGGGTTGAATGACCTTTTCACAGGGGTCGCCTAAGACCATCGGAAAACAAAAAGATATTTACATTACGATTCATAACAGCCACAAAATTACAGTTATAGAGTAGCAACGAGAATAATTTTATGGTTGGGGGTCACCACAACATGAGGACCTGTATTAAGGGGTCACGGCATTAGGAAGGTTGAGAACCACTGCTGTAGATGCTCTCAGGGTTATCTTTTAAAGCACTTTCTCTTGGTGGGTTGTTGAGCTCTCTTCTGAAGAAGGGATCATTTCAGCTCAGTGCCCCTCCCCCACCCCTCCTCCACCCTCTCACAAGCAGATTCTACCATCTGGGAAGAAGTCTTTCTTCAAGCCGCCTAACAAACCATCCCTATGTGACACTTTCTCATTCTTCGTCTTCCCAAGTGTCTCCCTACAGAGCTACTTCTTCGTTCAATTCTCAGCACAAATATCTCTGATCCCGGCCGGTCTCCATCCCATTGCCCTGCTTTATTTACCACCCAGCACTTACCGCTGTCTGAAATTATCTTATTTGTTTACTTATGTATAGTCAATCCATCTTCCCCCATTAGCGTTGGACCCCTTGGCTCCCTCGTATCTCCAGCACATAGTACAGTGCTGACACACAGTAGGTACTCATTAGATATTTGCTCTAAGAGCTTGAAATCTTGGTGAAATATCCCTAAATTAAGGTGTTTTTGTTTGTTTGTTTTTGTGTGTGTGTTTTTTGCCTCCCAGTCACTTTAGCGAAGCTATTTTGAAACAAACTCCAGTTTCTGGAGTGACTTTTTGTTTTGTGGGGGGAAGGGGGGGCAACTCCATCAGTCAGATTCCCAGTAGGAAACAGATGTACACTCAACAGGATAATTGAGGAGAGATTAATAATGGGATTATCAGGGTTTAGGGAACCAAGAGGGAATTGTGAAGTACTGCCAAAAACCCAGAGAAAAGCGTTATGTGGAGAAGTCCTGGCAGGAGCCTTTGGTACAGAGCCGCAGCCATCCTGGGGTCTCCCAGAAGGGAGGGAATGCCCTGACCTTTCTCTAATCCCAGCCTTTCACTTTCTGCCTGGCATCCATTGGCTTAACTCAATGGCGTGCCAGATGGCAAGGGAGACAAGTCCGCATGATTGGACCCCAGGGACACAAAGTGGCAGTGGAAAAGGGTGCAGTGCACAGGAGAGAAAATCATAATATCTGTGCCATTTATTTTGTTCCTTAAGCAGAGACTGTTTTGTATTGTTATTTATTCATTTTATATGCTTATGTGATGCCACTGAGGGGCAGGTATTTAAGAACAGGGAATGTGCTTACGACTCCTTTTATGAACTTAGAATGATGTGATAAGGGATTATTCCTCAATATGTGTAAACTTTGAGCCTAATTGAATAACAAGTGAAAACTTGCTAAATGAATACGTTCTGGTATCAGGATATTTGGGGTAAATCTTAGGAATGACAGCAACAATTTAACTCTCCATAACGGCTTTTTCATAGCACCCCAATGCCTGATACGCAAGAATGATATATGGTCATTTTTGTGTGTTGGTTTGCTTGTTCTAGTGCATCATTAATGGCCACAGTCATAAAACTCTATCTGCTTCCCAGGTCAGACAAAATTCTCTGTAAGTAAGTGGATGATTGATGAATATTCCACGGCACTTTCTCTGTCTTAGCTTACTCTACTCTGAGGCAAATAATATTACTAAAGGGTTAGTGACGCAGCGTTGTCTTGTCAAGTAATATATCTTGGGAGCAAAAAAAAAAAAAAAAGGTGATTTAATTTGATGTTAAAAGTCAAAGTTAAGTTCTAACATAATCTATTCTTTACAATTTGTTGAGAGCTCACAATGTAGACCATGAGTTCCAAAATGTAACAAAAAATAATAATTTCCTCTTTGGAGCTCCTACTGTATACCAGGCACTGGACTACCTGACAGGCCCTCCACTAATCTCACGTAGTTCGTATTAGTGCAGTTTTATATTTGAGATGGGCTTCAGTCATCAGCAAGAAAGATGGAGTCCGGATTTAAAGTTGTATCCGTCTGAAGCCAAGAGCCAGGTTCTTGCTGCATGCATAGATGCCCTCAGACAGGACTGCAGGGGTCCTTGTTTGAAGTCTGCAGTGAGGGAAGGGCGGGAGTGTGGAGCCGGTCAACCATGAGAGCAGGGCTGAGGGTGGTCGTGAATCATTCTCTTGCTTTGCTGTGTCGTGGGAAGTCAGCCACTACGGAGATGAGAGGCGTGGAAAGGGCCAAGAGGAGGGCTGCTGACACTACCAAGTGAATGCCAGTAAGCGCAGCCCCAGTTGGCTGACTCGTGTGGGGGTGTTGGCAACCACAATTTCAAGCCCCTTATCCTTCGAACTTATACATCAACTGTTCCTGTTCTCATGGTCACAGGACCTCTACCGTGCTGCTAAGGTTCCTCGTTTGGTACCAAAAGGGTATTCTGTAGTGTTTGCGGGAATTCTTGGAGCTCTGAAACCAAGAAGAGGATATAGAATTTAGGTTCCAAATGAGGAACCCTAAGTTCATTTGTTGTGCAGTTTGATTATTTTTCACAATTGAGAGCAGTGATTAGAAACTTGGAGGAGGAAAACGAAAAAGAGGAAAGGATTCAAACATACAGGTAAGTCACTTGGATTCTAAGATTTTTTTTTTATAAGTGAAAGTAAACAAATTTAGAAAATATCCATTAGGTGGAATCCTTTGACTTTGCTAACTAAACAAAGTCTAGTGGGAGAAGGATTTCTTAGTAGAGAGAGGCCCGTGGTATTCGGCATATTGGCGTTTAGACAGAATTAGAATTCTGGAGCATTCTAAACATTTATAAGTTAAAAAAGTTATTAGATTTTGCATAAGAATTTCTGCATAGTAATGGTCAGGGCGGGAGAAAATGCTTTGTGTTCCTGCTGTGGTCAGTAATTACCCTAAAGTCCACTTTTCCAACATAGTAACTCCAAGATCTTTGGAGAAAAATGGCAGCAAAGAAACACCTACAGGTTTTCCCCAGAGCTTCTTGTTAATATGGATTTACCCGCGTGTATGATGAAGTGCTCCGATCGGAACAACCTCCACAAAATGGGCCCAGGGAACTATCTAGTTCTTCCTGAAGTCAGATATTATTTTTCATAAGTATTTTTAAAAGTTACACCATTTTACCTACGTAGACCATCTGAACAGGAATTCTGTTCAATTTAGGGGTTTTGTTTATTGACTGTAGCTATTATGTTTTGAGCTATGCACTGTGCACCAGGCCTTGTGCCAAACACTTTGTGAGCATTATCTCTGTCAATCCTCACAGCAAGTACCGTTCTGGCACCATTTACAAATGGAGGAACTGAGGAATAGGGAGGTTAAGTCTCTTGTTTTCTTGATACCCTAAGTATCATGGTAACTCTAGAAGTTAAGGTGAAAGAGAAAATTACAGAAAAGGCCAACAAATATAAGCTTTTAGATGGAACAACAATGCAATTTAAGTAGGATCCAACACTAGGTAAGGATACAGGAAGAAAACGCTAGGAAAACTGAAAATGAATGAAGGTAGAAAATGGAGTCAGAGGGAGACCATTTATTCAACAAATATCTGTTAAGTGCCAGGGGGAATAATCCTAAGTGGGTGTTTGTTGGTTTCTTTACCAGGGAGTAACACAAAGGTACTACATCTATCTAATCATAAGATTTGGGCTGAAGCAGGAGAAAACCCGAGTTGGAAAGTATCTTGTGATAAGGCAGAGATTTGGGGCTTTTGGTTTCTTGTTTGGCTGCATTCCTGTCTCTGTAACTATAAGGTTATCCCAGACCTTTTTTTTAAAAAGCATGGAACACTGTAAGAGAGGACCAGGAAAGGGAACACAGGATTTTAAAAAAAAACATTGGGACGCAGGAGGAGAGAATAAATGGCAGAGAGGAACATCTTCATGTTTTCATAGAATCTGACCCGGTGCCTATTATACATCTGCATTTGTTTGGACTGTCACGTGGACTATTTCCAGAAATGTCTTCATAGAACTATTAGCCCCTGGATCTTTCTGAGGCTGCTTGCCAGGTGTTTAGTCTGCAAACAGGCTGTTGGTCAGGGACCCTCATTCGTGAGCATGCCGGTTCCCAGTTTGAGGAAGTCACCGTGGCTGGGGACTGGGGTCACTAGCATGCAGAGCTGCAGTGTGGACTCAGTGATAGGAGGTTAGCCTCTTTCCCAGAACTGAAACTCATCCCATTCGTTGGCTCAGCACTCCAGGAAGGCTGTTTCAGGAAGCAAACCCAGAAGGAACTAAGTGTACAGTCATGTGTTCATGAGTGACTCACTGGTTTCTACTCCAGCACGTGACCTTCGTGACCTTCAGGCCACCAAATGCATGGGGTGTGCTGCAAGTTCATGATTCATAACAGCGAGGGGCGCTTTATCTGAGCAACTTCCTTCTTTCCCCCACGAATAGGCTGAGTGACAGATAGCATCCAGTGTGAACTTTGGAGCCAGCCTGCCCGAATCTGATCTCTTTTTTTTTTAAAGATTTTTATTGGGGAATTGGGGGGATGGGAACAGTGCTGGGGAATTGGGGGAAGGAGAACAGGCAAGTTGCTGTCGTTTTGTTCTTCAGTCTAGTTGTGGAGGACATCGCTTCACTGGCCCAAGTTGGCACCATCATTGCGCTCTTCCCGGGCGAGGCAGATCAGTCGCCGGCTTCTGGACAGCCGCTCACTGCGGCTGCTGGCCACTCATGCTGGCTGCTGGCTACACTCGGTAGTCCATGGCAACCCACTGCCACAGGGGCTGCAGCCTACGCCGTTGCTGGCGACTCATGCAGCCCAGCTCCAGGTTGAGCTGTTGTTCAGCATCTTAGCTGTGGAGGGCAGTGTCACTGGCCCTCATATGTGGGATCCGAACCGGGGCCCTCTGGGGTCCCAAGCCAGTTCTTAAATTGCGCCACTCGGCCAGCCCCCGAATCTAATCTCTTAGTGCCACCGGCCTTGTGATCCTGGGAGTTATTTAACATCATCTCCCTCAGTTTCTTCATTTGTAAAAGGGGCATCCAAATAATACATCATAGGATTTTTCTGACTATTGTATGAGGTAACACATGCACAGTTCTTATAACAGTGCCTGCCACATGGTCATTATAAATGTTTAGCAAGAAAGAGAAACCAGCACCAAACGCTAACCTCAAACACAAATGATTTCTCATTATGACGTTAGTACATTACATTTATTTTGTATTTTACAGTTTGTGAAATGCTTTTATATATATTATGTCCAGTGATCAGAGGATAGTTAGAATATGTTTCACATTTATAAGAGATAGGCTGATGAGAGTATAATCTAGGAAAGATAAGGGGAAAGGCCTCCATTTTCAAGGAATGCATTTTATTGCCTGGGGTGCTGCCCCAGGAGGACTTCAGGAAAAGTGGCCCCACCAATGCTGATTGTAGACTCTTCCACTTTGCAAGTTATGTGAGCCTCCAGGGCAGGAGTGTTTCCCCAAGGCTCCGATTCAAAAGAGAACCTGGACCCAGAGACCTGGGTGGGGGTAGACCTGGGTGGGGGTAGACCTAGTTGAGCTGTTGACAAGCTGGAGACCCCCAAGAGGCTCCACCCTTCCCACTGGGTCTGTTTGCCAAGCTGCAGCCACTGGGCACAGACAGCCTCTGAGAAATCAAACCCTTTTTATTTTCCCTCCTGGAGGCCTTGGGAGCTTGTTACCTGTGAGAAAAGGCACAGAGAAAACCATGAAGGAACCAGGTTTTTCTCTTCAAAAGAGAAACATTCCAAATGACCAAATGGCACTGTGTGCTTGGCCAACAGAGTGGCTTCACTTGTCCTCTCAGTGCTAAAACCAAGCCAGTCCTGGGAAAACCCGCAGGGGTGGGTCACCCTGGCAAACAGTAGGCCTTGATCAAAGTGGCCCAAGGGGATTAAAAACAAAGCCATTGCTCCAATTTCAAGGACAGATGATTTGATGAGACTCCTTATAGGTAACTATGGTAATAATATTCCCTTTGTGAATTGTAGTGTTTCTGTGGGGCCAAGACCCTCCTCACCCCTACCTCCTACTGATTCCAGGGTGAAGGTTTTTCAACCCTGGCACAGTTGATATTTTGGATTGTGGGATGTTATCCTGTGCATTATAGGATGTTTAGTTGCATCCCTGGCCATCTACCCACTAGATGCCAGTAGCACCCACCACCAAAAATATCTTTAGGCGTTGCCAAATAACTTCTGGGTGGGGGAACAAAATGACCCCAGTCTAGAACCTTTGCTTTGAGGTCTATAATAGCCCCACATTTTAGAAAAATGACCACCTGGTCATGTTTGTAACGTACCTGACTTACTCTTAACTTTTTGTTCTTGCCCTCCAATTATGCTTCGTCCAATATTTTGGTAGCTATCTTGCTCTTCTCCTCTCCTACCATCTATGATATTTTGATTACTTATGGAATTCTCAAACAGACCTATAGAACCCAAGTTTGTCTAACAGTCTGAAAGGAGATTTTTAGTGTTTTGTTTGTCTTTAGTTTCTTTGAGTTTTTTAGAATCTAGAAATTTTTTCTTAGCTTAATTTCATTTGTCTCAGTAGGATTTCCCCTGAGGTTCACTGGAATCAACCAAATACTAGTCTTCAGAGTTTCTTAGAAAAATCATAATTAAAATTGATTTTTTTTTTCTAAAAAGCTTTTTTCGCTCGTGGTACTAGCTTTGCTCGGGCTATTTCTGAAATAATAAAATTATGTTCTATGTAAATACTGTGGGAGGTGCTTCTTACATCATTAGAGAAGATTTTAAATCTCAGAAGTCTAATAATCCACAATACCTCTAGAGAGGCTGCAGAGCTGAAGACCATTTGCACAATCCAGATTCTTCACCTGTTCAATCAGCCCCATTCTTTCTAATTTTTTTAAGGAAAAAAAATTTTTTAAATACTGTTCTTCAGTTGCTATGGCATCTTTGTGGCAAACCATCATCTGATCGACCTTTTAGCCTTTAATAAATGAGTATTTAAACCAAAGCTGTCTAATACTATTTTTATAAAGGCTTGCCGAAATAGAAATTCCAACTATGTTTATTAGTAAACTGTTCCAGTTTTCGATTACCCTTGAAGTCAAAATTTCTTTCTTTTCTTAACCACTGAAGATAATTTCCTCTTTATAATGTTTATTTTATTAGAACAAATTTTAATTTAATTCTAAGAATAATGCAGGCCACTAGAGAAACTGAAAAGAGCACAAAGGAGAAAATAAAAATAGCCTGTGATCGCACAACTCAGAGATAATTGTGTTGAATTATACATCTTTTTAAAATGCATATAATATATGCTTACCAGATTAACTTTTTTCCTATTCAGTTCTCTCTTGGGATAGAAAACACTTCCACAGTTTTGTGGTGAATATTAATGTATTATGCTTTGAAATGAATAAACAAGGGATTTCATAGGAGGATTAAATTAACAAAGAATGCATAATGATGAAGACACAGCACTTTTTTAATATTAAGTTGTTTTATTCAAGTAAACTGGCATAGGTATCAACTGTTCTTAGTTTCTTATGTATTCTTTGGAAATTTCTTTATGCTATGCAGGCAAATATACTTGTAGCTTCTATTCCCTCCCCCCATTTTCCACAAAAGGTAGATTATGAGGTGAATAGTTTCGCAACTTGTTTTTCTTCACTTGGCAATACATTTTGGAGATCTCTCAATCTCAGTACATTGACAGCTTCCACATTTACTTTAAAAAAAATAATGACATAATATTCCATTGTATGGATTTCCATAATTTATTTAACTAGTACCCTATTGATGGATATTTGGTTTGTTTCCAGCCTTTTGCTATTAAAAACAATGCTAAAATAAATTATCTTGTACACATATCATTCTGCAAGTATAAAATATATCTATAGGATAAATTCTCCAAAGTAGAATTGGTAGGTGAAAGATATGCAATAGTGGGCCGGCCGAGTGGCGCGATGGTTGAGAACTCGCTTGGGATGCCAGAGGGCCCCGGTTCGGATCCCACATAGGAGGGCCAGTGACACTGCCCTCCACAGCTAAGATGCTGAACAACAGCTCAACCTGGAGCTGGGCTGCCATGAGTCGCCGGCGACGGCGTAGGCTGCAG
>NW_017731403.1:3803772-3874364 GCF_001890085.2 Hipposideros armiger | reverse complement strand
AAAAAAAAAAAAAGATATGCAATAGTAATTATAATGGATATAATGGATATATAATAGATATATAATATAATAGGTAAGTGTCCTCCATAGGGGTTGTACCAATATGCATATCTCCCATCAGAAACGTATGAGAGTATTAGTTTCTCCACAGCCTTGCCAACATAATATGATAATATGTTAATATCAGCATTTGGATTTTTGCCAATCTGATAGATGAGAAATGATATTTCACTGTATTTTCATTTTGCATATTTTCATAACATTAAAGGTCATTTATACTTTGTTGACTATCTGTTCATATCTTCTGCCCATTTTTCTATTGGTTTGTCAATCATTTTCTCACTGGTTTTTATAAGCATTTTATATATTAGCTTTCTGTGTTGAAACAAGTTCTTTGTGTTGTGACTTGTGGATATCTTCTGTTGACCATTTATCTGTTGATTTTGTTTGTGGTTTTAAGGAATATTTTATGTAGTTGAATTTATAAGTCTTTTATTATGGAAGTCAGTGTTAAGGTATGATTTAATATATAAATTATCATTTTAGATTGTCTCATTTATAAAGAATGATAGCTTTAGAAACTATATCGTGTTATTAGACTTCTGGCCTCTTGGTTCTCCAACGTGAGCTTCTATTTTCTCACCTACTTCGTCTAGCCCCAACCCGAGCGAGTCATGTGGACAACTAAAAGCCCTGACCTTTATCTTGATTCTGTTGGTCTAGCCCTACATTTCTTTGGTTTTTATGGACACTGATTACATTCCTTTCTTCAAATGCACTTGCTGTGCTATACACCAGAGTATGTGATCCCTAACAAGCATGCTTGCAATGCCGTTACAGCATCCTGGGGTCAGAGATAGTAGAGCACTATATTTAAGTAAGCAGGATCTGTTATCTCTCTGAACTGGCTTGAAGTCTTGGCTGGGCCTCTTCCTAACCTTTTAACCTTGGGCTAGATATTTAACCTTTTGAAGACACAGCTTTCTCTTCTCGAAAATGGACATAATGGATCTTCATCAAAGTATCAATCTGTGCTCAATATATGTTAGCTATAATGCAATCCTTTTATTTTACAGACAACATCTGAGGTTCAGACACCTAAGTAGCTTTCCTAAAATCCCTACATTGTTAGGAAGTAGCAGAGCTTTTTGCCTCTTGAGTGCCATCAACAAATAATAAGAGTAAAGAATAGATGAGGGGTATGGTTCTTACCTATTCTTAACACAGGTGGGCACCATTCTTAACACTTGACCTATGTTTACTCAGCTTATCCTTATGAGCCAGAGGTGGGTACTATGATTATCCTCATTGTACAAATGAAGAAACTGAGGTACAGAGAGATTAAGTGATTTACATACAACTAGTAAATGACCGAGCCAGGATTCAAACCAAGATCACTGGAATCTTAATGATGTTGCCCTCAGCACTGGCTCTGTAGTCCAGTTTCTAGCATGATATAGAGCTCCTGTTGGTGACATTCCAAGAATGAGTAACCAGCTAACCCAAAGGCTAGTTTTGGCTGGAAATCCCTCCTGCTGGGGGCACTGATCTATGTCTGAAGCAATTCTCCTCAAAAATGTGTAGCAACCTCCTCCAGGTTCCTCTTTGCTTTTTTTTCCCTCCTGTGTCACCCCAAGTCTTACTATCCTATTCATTCTGTGACCTTATCATTTATCCTGTATTTTTCCTTTATCCTAATCCCCATGCCTTGGGCTTGCTGTGAAGAGGATGTGAGCTGGGAAGGGGGGTTAGGGGGAGACTAGCTTTTATTAAACACCTACTGAACATCAGACATTGTATCAGGTGCTTTCATATCCATTCATATCATCCTCATTTTGCAGTTGAGAAAACCCAGAATATTAGACTCAGAATATAACGCTCAGACAATCTAAGGAATAAGTTACCCATGTTCACACAGTTGGATTGTAACAGAATTAAGATTTGAACCCAGGTCTGTTTCAAAGACTTGAACTTTTCACCAGGTCTGGTAGTTGTATGCACTGGTACAGCCATGCTGACTTTTAAAAGATTGAAATCTTTCTATGCCTCTTGGTGGATAGCTGCTGTCCCAAGCCTCCGGTATGTTCCCACAACCAGCCTGACCTCTCTAGTTCCTTTCCCAGGAATCCCTGGACCTGCCCATAAGCCAGCAAGTAAAAGGTTAATGTTCAGCCTAGCAAAGGCATCAAGGACCCTGCTCCAGCTCCAAGGCCTGCACTGGCAGATGTGTCGGTGTCCTTGAGGTTCTCCTGCCCTTAACCACGCTGCCATGTAGTAGCAAGCAGCATGCTGAGTACTGCTTAACATTACTGGGGCAGCTCAGGATGAATGGGAAAAGAACTTCACAGCTCATTAATGAAACTGCCATTTGGGATCAAATCAGAAACGCTGTGGAAGCTTAGCTGAATTCATTGCCTCCCTTGATAAAGTACAGGATGAAGGATGTTGCACCTGTGGACAAATGGATTTTATGTTTTCACCAAGACAGAGGTTGCTGGAGGGAATGTTTCCTCAGTCCCCACACCCACAACCCAACCTACCCAAGCCACCGGTGCCAGGACCCTCCGTGTAGGCCTTCAGCCCCTGGGGCCCTTGCTTAGAAGCTCCTCTGCCTCTTTCTGTGCCCCCTCCACCCACCGAGTGTCCTCAGACCTCAGAGGCCCACAGGACTGATGTTACTTTTAGAATCATTTCTATTGCACTTGGGCAAAAAGATTTTTAAAAAATCTTTTTGAACATCATTTCTAACATTCTTTCTTTGGAAAAGCCATTCTATAAGTTGTTTCAAAAAGCAACTTATAAGTGAACAGTTCTGATAGCAAGATTTTTCTTTTATATTCTAGAAGAAAATTAAGTTAGTCTATGGTTTACTCTTCCCCAAATCCTGTTGATGCCTTCTTGTTGTTGTGTGGTTGATAAACAATAGATGTGTTACCTGTGCTGCTTGTTTCTGTTACTTTAAAGCCATACTTTCTCCAGTCTTCAGAGATTCCTTGTGTTTTTGTTAGGCTAGGCTAAGTAGCAGTTGCATATAGACCCCATATGTCAGTGGCTCACCGAATAGAATTGTGTTTCTTGCCGTCCTGGTGTGCATGCAGGTTGGTGGGGCGGCTCACCTCCATGAGCTCATTTGGAGAGCCAGGTGAGAGACCCAGACTTTTCCAGCCCATGGTATCTAGCGTTGCCTGGGCCTTGCTCTCCCAGTCAGCCAGAGAAGGAGAGAGCCAGAAGAGTGTGCGTAGTAGGTTTTTAGGGCCAGGCCCACATTGGATCATCATGGCCTGCATCACTTCCTCTCCATCCTTTGGCTGGAGCTAAGTCAAATGGTCAGACCTAACTGTAATGTGGGCACTGTGGTCCATAGAAGGGAGCGGCCTCTATTGCTTATATTTTTCATAACTTTCAAATACACCAGGCAGTCACATTTGTCAATGTGCCCTCCTGAAGGTTGTACTTAGATATGCCACAGCAGTCCTGTTACTCTTTTAATGTCAGGAAGTAGCCTTGGTTACACAGCCACACTGGGAGGAGGAGTGTCTATTACTCTCCGGGTTAGGCAAGCCCAAAGAGTGGGCCAGATGGGAGGTTAGCACGTGGGCAGTGCAACAAGTTCTGCCTATCAGACACCACCCCCTCTTAGTAGCATCACACAGGTAGTGGGAGAGGCCTCAGGTCTGAAATGAACACTGACTGGCTCTGTGACCTTGGGCAAGTCACCTGCCTGAATCTGTTAACTTATCTACATCAACTCAACTGGTAGATATCGAAGGTATTTTACTGTTTCAAGAATTTGGCCTCTGGGGATCCTGCAGGATCATTACAACACAACCACAAAGCTTGGAGAGCACGTTATAGCTTTTACTGCTATTTAATCATTAAAAAAAAAAAAAATATATATATATATATATATATATATATATATATATGAAAAGCACCACAGAGCATCATGGGTTCATTGTTTAAATGCTGTTTATGAACAAAAAGGATTAATTTGGAACCAGCCTAGTTGTGTGGTGAATAGCTCAGAGGTCAGTAATCACACTAAAATGTACTTCTGATGTTAGCAAGGGCGAAAGAATACCAGTCTAATATGACACATGGATTCATGCATTCTGGATCATTTAAACCTGCCTGTTTATGCTGTCTTATCATTGGACTTGTCTCTCTTCAGGAGATGGCATTTAGAGCTTCACGCCCACCAAATATGACTCTCATCCCTTGGAGTGAATTCTTCACTGATGCTCCCTGTTCTAAGAATAATATTGCTTCTGAGCAGCCTGCTATATTGAACCAATACTACGCGTCATGAAAACATATTATCGGTGAAGTAAGTTTTAGTTTCCAGAGAGTAGTCATAAATAGAAAGGAAGCATTTTGTGGGCAAGTTATGTGTATGTGTATATGTCATCCACTGTAAGGATATCCACTGCACCTAAAAACTTCTGTAGGCTTTGGCTTGGAAAGGGCAGAGCCAGACCATTGAAAGAAGTATTGAGTGCTCATTGGTTCAAAGCCTTGGACTAAGGGTTTTGTTAGCATCCAGAATATTAATATTAACGTGGCCTCCTAGCTTTAACTAATCTTCTGAATATTATGCCATGCGGGTTTCAGTGGGATAGGATCTAAGTTTCTGGGACTTTACTTAGTAGGATCTGGGGCAAAGAAATGAGGAAAAGGGGGCCTTGGTTTGACAATCAAAGCTGTTGTACTGTTATTTCTGAAAATATCTTTTAAAAACTCAATCCCCAGTATATCACATTGCATTTGAATATATCGCCTCTTACTGGGATCACACCCACAACAGGCTAAGATAACTGCCAGAGAGCTGTGATCAACAAACTTGTCCAATAAGTAGAATTACTGAGATACTGTTTAAAATGAGAGGTTTTTAGAACCTTCCTTTGGTGGTGCTGATGCATAAAGTCCAAGGGAAGGCCCGGGAATCTGATGTTTAGCAAGCCCTCCAGGTGACTGGGCAAGCTTGAGAAACTCTGCTGCAGTGCAGTGGTCCCCACCCTTTCAGAGAGGGGCACCATGAGGCGTGCTGTGGGGATAAGGGCTTCTACTGTGAGGCCCAGGGGCAGAAAATCCGGGCGAACATTCTAGCACAACGATGGCTTGGAGCAGGCCCTCCGTGAATATTTGTTCACTATTAAAAATAAGGTTACTTTTGGGAAATGAGCACGTTCTCTCTAAACCTTGGGTGGACAGGGAATTGCAAATCGCATTCAGAAAGCCTCTAGGTGTGAGTGGAATTAGAACTGAGGAACCCAGGGATCTAAGATTTAATAGATCCATTTACTAGGCGCCTTCTTGGCCTGGGAACCCCATGTTTCACAGTAGGCTGATCTTGCCTTCCTTCTGAAGTCCAGTGACTTTTTAAAAGTTCATGTCCTCATCTGTGCCCCAGGGGCACTGCCAGCTGTTACCTGTCCAGCTTTTCCTAGGCCTCCAAAGGAGGACCACTCCTCCTTCTGACAGTCACCTTTTTCTTTAATCACATTAATCTTACCCCCTTGGAGCCACATAGACCAGGTGGTCTTATTCTATTGATTTTGAATATCTTTAAATAGAATGAATCTTGAAGATTTTTTCACAAGGGACTTGTTCCCTGGGTTATCATCTGACCACAGATGTAAAATACACAATTGATTTAATACTAGCTTTTAAAAGGAGTAAATATACACATTGGTTATTTGAGAGATATTAAAATGTAAAATTTGGTGTTATAGAGTGGAAGAATTAGGTTTCAGGTTATTGAGAGGACCATGCATTGTGGACCTCTAACACATGTTACTGACTGGATGAATGGATGAATGAATGAATGACAAGAGGTTTCTGATCTCCTAGTGGAAGGATCTCTTATTTTGAGGCAGTGGAATAATGCCAGAAAGATCAAGCTTTAAGTCTTAGCCTACCTCTTAGAGATTGTGTTTTTTTTTAAGCAAGGCAACCTCCTCAAGCCTCAGTTCCTGTCACTGAAAACAGGCTTAACAGTTCCCACCTTGTTTGTTTGTTGAGAAGATTAAAACCAGACGCATGGTCTGGCACATAGCCAGTGTGAAAAACATGGCAAATAATGAAAGAAAAGGGGACAGCATCAACTTTTGATTTGCTCTGGTGGTTAGTAGTCAAAGAGGACATCGATCAGTACAATGTACAGAATCTGTTAAAACTTGAGATGCACAAGGAGGTCGGGGAGGAGCAGGTGGGGCCACCACCTCCAGGCTGCTCAGCTTGCAAGTGACACGAGGGCGACACTGGAGGAGCAGGGAGATTCAGGGCCTCTGTCATTCCGCCCAAGGAATTGGTTATGTTGTGAGCTCTGATTAGATTTCTTAAAAAGTTGAGCCTGACAAGAATGCTTTGAGCCCTGTTGGTCAGGCGGGGCCATGTGAAAGCTAAGTCCTCTGAAACACCTGTGACTTGGGAATGTGGGGGTAAGTGCAGCTCAGAATTTCCATGCCCTTGTATTTTAAAGGCTTCCCTTAGCCCTTAAAGCATTTTAGGGGTTTTCTGCCCTTTTCATGGAATGGATTCAGATTCTGCAGGTGATGTTGGTGAAATCTTTAACTGTCAGTGACCCTGGCCATGTTAGGAAATTCCTGACAATTGTGACAATTCTGAGTGGTTTGGCTGTGTTTTGACAACAGCATTTTCAGCTGACTGGTCTGGTTTCTGACTGTCGGGCTTGTATGAGGGTTGGGGCAGAAAATGAGAATAGGGTGATGCCTGAATGTGAGCGCCTGGCTGTGGGGGAAGGATTCACAGGCCTACTTGATAATCGTTAAATATCTATCATAAGTAATTTGACCAAAGAAAGAAAAAAAAAGAGTGAAATTAAAAATTAGTTGAAATACATCAATTCGAAAGAAAATCGAGTTATCTATTTCATTTGTGGTTTGTTGGGCTTGAGAGTTAGGGCTGAGGCATATTTTGTATTGCCAGCAGGAATGAGGAATTGAGAAATCAGGAACACGTGTTCTTTCTACCCTATAATAAAGGGCCTGACTCAGCAAAACAACAAAAATCCTACTTTTGCGCCACCAAGAATCTTCCTGATTTGGGTGGGACCTGAAGAATGGGGATATTTCATGAGGCTAAAAAAGGACTTTGCTGAATTAAGGTTTTTCTCTGTCCTTGTGTTGGTCACTCGCATCAACAAGTCAGAACCTGTATTTTATTTCAAGTAACACTCAGTCTTTCTTCCTGGGCACTCGACTCATTTAGAAATTTTTTTAGCTAAAATCTCCAATGTTTGCTTCTAGTTTTCTTATTTGACACTATCCTGCACTTTGGGGCTTCAGTTTCCCCACTGCAAAAATACCTATTTCGAGCACTAAACCATGAGAAAAGGGTAGTTGCCAAACCCTGGCAAGGGAGCTTTGTGGAATCCAAGCCAGAATGACTTACACTCAGTGTGCTTTGATGTAATTGGGAAGACAAGATCTAAACAGGTCAGAAGTTAACACTAAGGAAAATAAAGTGAAGTAACCACTCAAAGCGGGAGAGATAACACGTCACTGCCCAGGCAATAAGGCTTTCACAATTCAGAGGTGGGTGAAGACCTTGTGTGTCTACTGGCAAGTGCTGCCAATGCCTGGTGTTCTGCTGTGAAATTCGAAACTCATTCATTCGTTCAACAAATATTTATGGAGCTACTAGGATGTGTCAGGTGCTGTGCTGCCTGCTGAGGATGTGGAGGTGAGCAAACAGACAAGGAAGGGTCCTGCTGTCATGGCGATTATAGCCTGGTGGGGACAGCCAGGCAGCGAGCAAGTGAACTCACAAGTATTTAATTACAGATGTGATGAGTGCTGCGAGGGAAGGCTCACACCAAGATATGAGAGACAATGAAAGTGGGGAAACCATTTGATTTGGGGTGTTGGGCAGGCTCCCCTGAGGAAGTAGCATTTGAACTGAGATCTGAAGAATGGAGTTCACCCCAAGTACTTGGTGAAGTAAGAACACTGCTGGCCCAAATGAAGTAGCATCTTTGATTTCCACAGATAATTAGTTTAAAGGATAGGAAGAAAAGCAGAAACACAATTCATCAGTGTTCTGCATTCTGAACAGTAAGGGAAGTCATTTATAATGAGCGTATGCATCCATGCACGCATAAACACACACGCCTTTTCTGCTTCCACAGTCTCCTGCTCACATTCCACCCACAGCTCTCCCTTCCCACTCCACAGAGTATATTAAAGAATGTGGAAAGATTGTCCCAGACCCCTAGCAAGTTCGCCTCAGCTTTTCCCAGAAGCTCCTGGGGAGGCATTCCCAAAATTGATCACCAAAAGCTTTGTGTGCCATTTCCCAAATGTGGCCATGACCTCCTAGAAGTCCACTGTGCTCGGGTTACTACCCTGAGCCCTCATTTAGCCAGGGTCATTGATAGTCCAAATCAATCTTTGTGGGTGACAACACAAGCCTGCCCCAGCCAATTCACCTTGCTTAATTTTATTTCCTGGAGCCACATCAGAAAAATAGTTGAGGCAGTAATTGTTTTTCAGGTAACACTGACATCATCGATGAGAGAGTCAGAATCTTGTGGCCACAAGCACCCCTACAGAATTAGACTGCCTGGATTGGGCATCCCAGCTTGGCCACTGCCTACCTGTGTGACTGGGGACAGGTAACTTCTCTGCGTTAAGGTAAATGTGAGATATCCTTGCCTGAAACCCTTTGGGTCAGATGTGCTTTGGAATCCAGAATATTTCAGATTTTGGGAAGATAATAGGGTGCATGCACTCTACATTGCTTCATACCACTAGCAGGGTCTGGAGCAACGTCCCCTAATCAAATACATCACTATTTCTTCAGCAAAGCACATAGGTAATGCAGACACAATGGAAGCGAGGAATCCTGCAGAGTCTCGTAGGAGACTGGAGTCTAGATTCGCCTGCTAAGTGACTTCTAAAAACGACTTGGTTTTTCAGAGTTGTAGCATCTCCCTTACAGGTGAGGTGTATGTTTTGGGAGGTCTCAATGAGATGTGTATAAAGTGCTGAGAACGGAAGGCACCGTGCAAGTGTGAGCTGTTATTATAAAGTAAACTTACTTGTTATTATCAAAACCACTGAATCTGCAGTGTCATTTTCTTCTCTGTTCCCAACAAATGGGCCATGACTGTGTGCCAGGCACACTGCTAGGTGCTGTGAGGAAACAAATATGAACCTGACAGGGCTCCTGCCTTGCATTACAGTCACAACACGTGTGGCCAGGTACACTGCCAGCTTTTTGTCTTTATTTTGGTTTTAGTTTGCTTTGCATTTTCCACTTTTTCCTTGGTGTTTCCACTGCCGGGCTATTTGAATTATATTAGAATCAAACCAGTCCCCAGATATACTGTTGTGTCTTGTTATTTTGTCAAACTGCACATTCAGAGGAGAGAGGACGGGAAATAATGACACAAGTAACTGGAAATGTTTCTCAGATAGGACGTCATAGTTGGGACAGTAATGAGAGGAAGTCCAGTTCAGTTGAATGAGCTCTTTGAGCGGGATTGAGGGTAGCTGTCACTCGGGTACATTTCTGCTGAGCTCATTCTTTGTGCCAGGCACCGTGCTGGGTCCTGGGGTTGTAGAGATGAGTAAGGCAGACACTGTGCACCCTTTAAGTGATCTGGGGTTTGCTGATGTTCGCTGTTTCTGTGTGAACCTGGAGAAACCAGCCAACCTCGCTGAGCCTGTGTACTTACCTTCAAAACAAAAGGGCTGGAGTACATTCTGCGAAGGCCTCATTTTACCTTCAGAAGTGTGTAATCCTGAAAAATTACTTCACAGAGCATATATTGGTCAGCCACTGTCCATCACTGGGATTCAAGTAAAGGATATAGCGTTCTGGTGCAAGGGGAGAAACTTGGGGTAGACCTGAGGAAGGACTTATTGATGGTGATAGAGTGTTGGAACATATTTTTTTTTTTAAGATTTTTAATGGCGAATTGAGGGATGGGAACAGCACTGGGGAATTGGGGGGAAGGGGAACAGACAAGTTGCTGTCGTTTTGTTCTTCAGTCTAGTTGTGGAGGATGTTGCTTCACTGGCCCAAGTTGGCACTATCATTGCGCTCTTCCTGGGCGAGGCAGATCAGTCGCCGGCTTCTGGATGGCCACTCACGCTGGCTGCTGGCTACACACGGTAGCCCATGGCAACCCACTGCAGCAGGGGCTGCAGCCTACGCCGTCGCTGGCGACTCACGGCAGCCCAGCTCCAGGTTGAGCTGTTGTTCAGCATCTTAGCTGTGGAGGGCAGTGTCACTGGCCCTCATATGTGGGATCCAAACCGGGGCCCTCTGGCATCCCAAGCCAGCTTTAACCATCGTGCCACTCGGCCGGCCCTGTTGAAACATATTTTATTACGGTTTATTATCTTCCCAAGCAAGGTTATTTATTTTTCAAATAAGTACTGACTAGTGTCAGGATCTGTTTTAGAAGATAAAACCCCTTCTCTCATGGAGCTCACATTTCAGTGGGACAGGGGGATAATAAAAAGTGATAAAAAATGAATACATAATATAATTTCAGATGATAATAAGGACAAAGAAGAAAAGTAAAGACAGGAAAGATGAGAGTGCAGGCTTGGTTACTGGAGGGTTGTTTTCAGAGGAGTCAAGGAAAAGTTCTTGATTGAGGTGATTTTAGAGAAGAGCCCTGAACCCAGTCAGGGACTTTGCCGGGTGGAAAGACCGAGAAAAGAAATTCCAGGTGGACCACCAGTGCGAAGGCAGGGAAGTGAGAAGGAGCTGGCATGTTGGAGGAACAGCAGGAGGCTGGTGGTGTGCTCAGAGGGAGTGAGGGAATGGGAGAGAGGCAGCGTGTGAAGTAGAGAGAAACGTGCAGGCTCCTAGAGAGAGCTCTGGGAAGGAATTTGGACTTTATTCCAAGCGCGAGGAGAAGATATTGGAGGGTTTTGAGAAGGGAAGTGACATGATTTAAAAAGAAAGCTAACTCTACTAGAATGTGGATTCAATAGTCAATTCATCAGGAACGTGTAGCCCTGGTAGAAGTTAGTTTAGTCCAGTGTCATACTACTGGATCTGAACTACATGGATTTTTAACATCTCAACAGTTGAAATACAGCACCTATTTTCATCTATATCCGTATCTTTTCTCAATTTATTTCTTTTACAGTCTCGTATGAAGATGAATTGCTTTCTAAAGAGAAAATGTTGCCATTTTTGAAATAATGTATCTTTTATCTTTTTTTTAGCTTAAATTTGGAAAGATAGGCTATTTGATCCTCCCACCCTGCCTTCCTTTCCTTCTTGTCTACTTCCTTCTTCCCTTCTTCTGCCCCTCCCTTCTTTCCTTTTTTGAAACAAATACTTAATGTTTCCTAAGACACCTAGCTTCCCTTCATGCCAATGTTACTGAAACCCAGTGTTTTACTTGGTTGTTGTTGTTTTCTTTCTTTGTGCAAGGTTATTTTGGGAATATCAAATAATATTCTCAGATGGTAGAATTCAAACTTTCAGTTGTTTTCTTTGCACTCACCTTGTTTGAGACATATGAAGATTCTGTGTTGCAAAAGTGAAAGTCTGTACAAGCGTCCATTAAAATTAAGCACCAATTTAAACTGAGATAAAATGTCTTGAATTTGTCAGCCTCAAACCGTAGGTATTTTGTGGCAACCCTACTTTCTTAGTTATTTAAAGTTTGGCTATGACACAGGCCCATAACGGCCCGTGTCTGTCTTGTGTGGAAGCGGCTGTCAAACCCACTCTCAGTTACCTGGAGAAACATTTGTGTGCAGGTTGGGACTGCTACAGGAATAGCTTAATAAGTGCCCACTTTTGTGCTAAGGAAATATATATCAAAACCACAAGAGGGCAGCTTGTCCAGTGCAACTAGGGGTAAACAGTGCTGTTCTATAGACATAGAAATGAGGGTGTATTTTCAAACTGTTTCTTGCATAAGGGATCTCTTTTACATTCCTAGCTAGCTTCATCCCTTCACAGTGATGATGTTTTTGGAAATCAAAAGTTTTAAGGCAAGTTCTTTCATAGAAGTCTATATTTCCCTTCTCTTTGGAATATAAATATCCATTTTTCTGTGAATTCCCTTTTCCCCATTTCCCATCTCTTCTACCTTTATTCAGTCTTTATTGAAATATAATTTATATATAATAAAATTCACGCATTTTAAGTGATATTTAGAACACATATAGCCATGAAACCACTGCCCCAATCAAGACATAGAAATTTCCATCTCTCTAGAAAAGTCTCTTGTGCCTCTTTGCAGTCAGTCTGCCCTTGCAAGTCTCACATCCCCTTGAATCTTTAATCTTTGAAACGTTTTGACCTTAGACAAAGCATTTTATAAATTTAAAATCATGATTACGTACAAATATCAGGGCCTTTTCTAAGAGTCTGTGTGAGAGCTCTGGAGAGAGCAAGGAAATCAGCGGCAGTTCCTTTCCACGACAAGTTTTACTCCATCGCTGTGGTGGTCGGTTTAATCTGGCTCATTGTCACTGAGAGGGAGAGCTGTTGTTAATTGCACAGCTATTAATTATGCATCTGTTCTTTAAAGTTTATTTCTGCTTTAGTAATGGCTAACATTTACTGCACTTAAGCACTTACTTGTATTAATGCACTCAAGAAAGCCTCCTTGTGATGGAAGTGACATTATTATCCTTATTTACAGATAAGGAAGCAGAGGTACAGTCACATGTGGCTTTAATGGATAAAAAGAATGAGTACAGTTAGTTTCCTGATGTGAAATGTAAGATAAATTCAAGCGTTCTTAAGAAATGCATGTTCTCATTGATCAAAGTACCCAGCTCGGAACACTAGTGCTTCTCTTTACGCACATAACGTCCTTGGTCAGTGTTACCCAGGGCCATGGTTGAATGCCATGACAATTCCAGTTCTGCATTCCTGACCGTGACCACCAAGCACCCCTACATCTGTTTCCTTGGTTCCTGCCATCCGCTTCTGATGGGCCGCCCTGCCTTTAGCCCCTTCTGAGTTGTAGTCCAAGTGGTCTTTCTAACAGGCGGTTCTGGCAATGTCACCTTCCTGATGAAAATTCTCCAGTGGTTCACTGTGCAATAAAATGTGAGCTCTTGGTCCCTTGCCTTGTTCAGCTGGATGCCCTGCTGCTTTCCACTGCCCGCGCTCCGTCTGACTGGCTGTCATTCTCCAAAGATGCTGTTCCTGCACCCAGGAACTGGCCGTTCCTTCTGTCTGGGTAATGCCCTCTCCTCATCTGTCATCCCTGTTTGCCGAACAAACCGCTACTCATCCTTCAGGACTTGGCTCACCTCTTCCTGGATTAATCTTGACAGACTTGGGATCGTCTTTTTCCTACTTTCCATTGCCCCTTGCGTATTACAGCTTGTGTCACATTGTTTTATAATGGTCTCATTCCACCTCTGTACCCCCTGGAGGGCGGCAACCATCATTTCAGCTTGGTATGTCTAGCCTAGCTCAATACCTGGACGCTTATCCAGACCATTATGTGTCATGAAGGCAGAGAAGACACCACTGCTGCACCGGTGTCTAGCACAGAGCCTGGTGTGTAGTAGGAGTTCAATTCATATTTGTTGAAAGCGTGAATGGTGGCTGTTTTTAAATGTCAATTGTTTTGAAATGTCAAATTGCAATGGTTTAGCCCAGGGACTGCAAACTGAAGGTTCACTGACATAATCAAGCCATGGACATATTTTGTATGGCCTTATCATATTTTAATTTTAATTTGATACTTGTAAATAGGGTATGCCCTCTTCCGTTTACCACTGTTTACACCACTCCTATCGTTCTTCATCTACTTCACTCACTTGCTGCCTGCCTGCTCCTGGGACATAAGGTTGAGAGGTGCAGACAGTGGGGCAGCATATTAGTTTGCTAGGGCTGCTATAATGAAATACCACAGATTGGGTGGCCTAAACAAGAGAAATTTATTTTCTCACAGTTCTGGAATTCTGGAGGCTGGAAGTCCAAGATCAAGGTGTCAGTGGATTTGGTTTCCTCTGAGGTCGCTTTCCCTGGCTTAAAGATGGCCACCTTCACACTGTGTCCTCTCATGATTGTCGCTTGGTCTATGTGTGAATGTGTCCTAATCTCCTCTTATAAGACACCAATCATATTGGATTAGGGTCCACCCATATGACTTCATGTTAATTACTTCTTTAAAGACCCCATTTCTAAATACAGTCACATTCTGACATACTGGGGGTCAGGGATTCAACATGAATTTTGGGGGACAATTTTAATCTCATAACAGGCAGGAACACGAGCTCTCAAGTACTGTGGTCTCTGCCTTATGTTTGATGCCTGTTTCTATAACACACGTGTTTCTATAAAGGGGAACTCAGCAACCACCAGAGAGGGCAGTTTGCTCACCACGGCAGAATCTGGGCAGACATAACACACACCTGCTCAAACACCTGATCTAACACCTGATCTACACTCTGATCACTTTGATCTTGGGACCATATTCACATTTTTAAAACAACTGTCATTTAGTAAAAATGCCATGTAGAACTTAGGTGCTTTTCAGTTTGGAAATATATATCTTTTCATTCTCTAAAAATTGACATGCAGGCTGCAAACTTTCTTTGTCCAGGGTTCAGTGGATAGCAGAGGTAAAAGCCGGATAATGACATGGCACCGCCTCCGTTTGCTGTAAGCAAACAGCCAGGTCCTTTATTACCCTTGAAACTGACACTCGTGACACAGGTTGGACTCAGAGAAGCAAGTCAAATGCCAAGTTTCTGTGGGTCAAAGTTCCTTCAAGCACAGTATGTTAATCAAAAGCTCAACCTTAGTTAATTAGGCCATCGAGTTGGGAAGAACTTTGGAACAAATGATTATTGAGTTGGACCACAGGAGTTAGCAGAGCTCAGTGTTTTGTTTCCCAGGGATAGGTTGTGGACTCATGGTCTTTCTTGGAGGGAGCAGGAACGAGACTCTTGTGGGGTTTTATTCATTCATGGTGGATTAGTAGCATAATAAAATCTCCTGTTCAGAGCCTACCTAATCGAGTGTATTTACTTAAAGACAAGCTGAATAGTTATGGAATAGTTATATATCAGAAAAGCCAGCTGTAAAGGGCTCCCAAAAGTAAAGGAACTTTTAAAATACTAACATCTCACAATGCTTGAAACCATTTTGAATGTTTGGTGATTTCCCCTAAAAGACCACAATTTATTGTGCCTCTGCAGAAAGAAATTTAAATTAATATAATCATCATAGCTGCCTTTAATTGAGTATTTTCTTTCATATGGGTCCCCAAGGGCTTCATATCTTTTCTCTTATTTATTAGCCCAATGTCCTTAACAGGTGGATTACATTAAGCCCATATTAGATGAGTAAAAGACTCAGAGAGGTTGAGTAAAATGCTCGAGATCACCCAGCTGGTAAGCAATCGACCTGTGTTTTGAGCACCTGGGCAAACCTGTGAGCTTCCCTTCCCTGTTAACATCACCTCTTTATATAGTTCCCTCTTCAGAGTAAGATTTTCATCCTTGAATGCCCTTTAGCTAATATGAACCTGAATAGCCTTGCAGAACTGGCAAGTATGCGACCTATTTTCTGCATGTATGTGGGCCAGTGGAAATTTCCTATACTGTCCAGTTATGTAGCTTTCCTTGTAATCTACACACACAGAGAAGAGTGTGATTTTAATAAAACACCGTATTTCTTCTTCTTACCCACTGCTCCTCTATTACATTTAGCAGTCATTTACTGCATACTCCTTACTAGCAGTCTCTGGGTCAGTAGTGTTATCTTTCCATTTCACAGTTCATGCAACAGAGGCATTAGAAGGATCCCTTGCATCAGGTCACCCAGCAAAGATCAGCCGTTCCTGGGCTTACCGAAGAGGTTTGGTAAGTCAGGCTGGCTCCGTTTCACCATGGCTCAAACGAACATAATGTGGGAGTGGAGAAAAGTAGGCAAACATTACATAGTGACATCCAAATGCTAACCCCCACTTTTTTTTCTTTTTCAACACATATTGTTTTGCTTCTGGGTGTTTGCTTAATTTACTAAGTCACCCTGTTCTTTATATTTATAAGCACAAATGTCCCCAGAGGACTCCCATAGCCATAGTCACAAAATCACACACACACACACACACACATATATATATATATATATATATATATATATTTTTTTTTTAATGGGAAAAAATATTTTTTTTCTGGGTTTTAGATATTTTCTTATATTAGTTTCAGGTGTACAAAACAACATACTGATTAGGCATTTATACTCCTCACCATGATAACCCCCCTCCTAGTCTACTTAACAGAGCTATATTTTAATGACTTTGCTAAAACTTTTTTTTTTTAAGATTTTTATTGGGAAATTGGGGGAAGGGGAACAGACAAGTTGCTGTCGTTTTGTTCTTCAGTCTAGTTGTGGAGGACGTTACTTCACTGGCCCAAGTTGGCACCATCATTGCGCTCTTCCTGGCTGAGGCAGATCAGTCGCCGGCTTCTGGACGGCCGCTCACTGCGGCTGCTGGCCGCTCACGCTGGCTGCTGGCTACATACGGTAGCCCATGGCAACCCACTGCCACAGGGGCTGCAGCCTACGCCGTCGCCGGTGACTCACAGCAGCCCAGCTCCAGGTTGAGCTGTTGTTCAGCATCTTAGCTGTAGAGGGCAGTGTCACTGGCCCTCATATGTGGGATCCGAACTGGGGCCCTCTGGCGTCCCAAGCCAGTTCTTAACCATCGCACCACTCGGCCGGGCCTAAAACTCTTTTTAATGCTGAGTTTTTCCTACGGTGTTTACTGCATTTCATCAACTCTAGAATTCATTCCCCCTGCTCCCTGCCTGCCCCCCCCCCAATTTAAGATGTCTGAAATTAGAATGCATCTATGGAGACTTAGATTTCATGAAATACACCATTCCCCTGATAATCCCCCAATGACCAACCTTAAGTGTTTTCTATCTCCTATTTTTCACAGAGTAGAAGTGGGGTTTTTTTGGGGTTTTTTTTAAGGTAGGAAATGAATACTTTTTTTGTTAAAAGAACACATCAATAGGAATTCTGCACTTACCAAAGAAAGAATTTAGGATTCTAATACTGAAAGAAAAACTTACTTTTTTGGTGACTTCAAATGATGCTGCTGAAACTAGTAACCCTGGGACCTCATAAGCAGTGGTGCTGGCTCTCAGATCATGGAGTACCCTCCCGGGCACCTGATTCCAGAATCAGACACTCTTATGCAAAGCCGGGCTCCCCTTCAGCGGTTAACATCATGGGACTTGCAACTGAAATACTCGGTGCTGTGCCCTCAGAACGATGTGTCAGCGTCCACTTATCTCTGAATGAGTTCAAATCCACATTCATGTTCCTTTGTGTCGGAAAATACCATCTTATAGAATGAATGCCATGAATGAGCAAGATTCCCCAAGCCACATGGGCCTGGTTTTTCTAGGCTTGAAGATAGGCAGAACTTGCATTTTCTAGGGCCTCTTGGGGATAGTACACTAATCCTTAAGTCAGTGGGGATACAGTTAATAAACATTTTCTGAGCATCTACTATGTGCTAGGCACTGAGTAATTAAGAGGTGAAGTCTGAAAGGATTGGATTCCTGCCCCTAGAAAGCTGCCATAGTAGCCAAGGCAGACATTATATAATAAAAGAGTAATGAGTGGGTTGAAGAAGTGTAAGAAGTTAAGGGAGTTTAAAATTGGAGGCACTAACCTAATCGTTAGTGGGAGGGGAGACCATCAGGGAAGGTTTCTTGGAATTTAAATGGTGTTTTAACTGAGATTACCATAAGAAGAAATGGTTGACTAGGCAGGGAGAGATTGGAGGCAGGCAGTAGTGACTATACCAATTGAGAAACAATTAGTCAAATTAGTCAAATTTCTGGAACAATCTTCAAAACCCCATACAGATTGATTTCAAACTGATGATCAGAGTTTTTATTTTTGTGGTTCAGACATAAATTCTTCCTTCTCTAATGGTGTTATTTCCCAGGGCTAGATCCCAAGTCCTGTTTTCCTGCCAGTCCTTCGAATTCTCTCCGTATCTATGTTCTTAATTTCCCTCACCTACTTCCCACAGAGGTGACCAGCTTCTAGTGAGAGATTGTTTTCGTCAACAAATGTGCTCTTTTCTTTTTCTCTACTCTCTTAGTGGCATCAGAGAAGGGTGATCATTGGCATGATTTCCCCCACCAAAAGGCCAGATTTTAAAAAAATAGATCGTTTAAATAGAATAGACAGAAGCCAGCTACATAACCCTGCTTCCGCTTTGGGATCATTATGAGATTCTCAGGCTTCAAATTTTAGTGCTCTCTGTTGACATTTTCTATCAAGAGTTTTGCTGAGCTGAGGCACTCTTACCAGTAACTAAACTGACAGATTCAGAAATTCACACACGTACCTGTACAAACACACATACACACGGAACCCCAATGCCTTCTCAGGCTTGCTGGTTTCTTAATCATGAGTGAATTTGTTGTGGTCATTTATTAAAGAGGTCTCATGAGTGTAGGGGCTGACCAGAGCTAGATAGATCTTTTTAACAGGCCTAATATATATATATATATATATAGATAGATAGATAGATAGATAGATAGATAGATAGATATTTACCTCAGTCTTAGATAAGATTGGTCTGTTTTCCCCATATAGAAGGAAAGAGAATCACTGGCTATGATTGATATAAAGAAATTTGAACTTTTAGTATGAACTTTTGGTGACCTCTTTGGCCAGTCCTTTTAAAAAATTAACATCTAGATCATTATGTGATTTTTCTCATACAACATGACGTCTGTGCTCCTCCATCAAGATAAAAACATCAGAAGTCAGATGGTGGAGATGCCTAGGAAAGGCGAAGGGGAAAAAAAGCCATGGAGTTCCTGATGGAAACTTTAAATAAAATAGTAAAACGTTTTGAGTGCTGACTCTTTCCTACTCATCATAGCCTAGATTTCCATTCCAAGTAAGCTAATTAAGAAGTGGATATTGTTTTACCTACAAGTTGAAAATGCAAGTTGCTTTTGAAAAGGAGAAAGAGATAGGCTACTTAAAACCTTGTTTCTATGGTAAAATGGTTCTTCATGTTTCTGAATTGCAGTTGCCATTTAGTGAAGTCACAGATCTCTTAGAAGCAAATGTCCCCCAAATCCCTAAAACTTACCAGAAGGTATACCTTTTAGAAAATGACCTTCCCATCTTTTTTTTCTTTCCAGGAAGGCAGACTGTAACTCAAATAGGACTTAAGGTAAGATTTTTACAGTTGCACAACTCCTATGGTCCACATGAAGGAAACTTACTGAAGAACAAACACGCAAAGGTCAAGCAAGTGAGATGAAATAGATTCTCTTTTTTATAGTCAGCCACTAATAAGGACCTGTCACAAAACGACATCAGAATGTTGAAGGCAATCCCCAAAGGCAGGTTTTTTGTTTTGTTTTTTTTAGACAAAGGTAGGTTTTAAATGTGCCTTTTCTGCTTTTCACCTGAAAGTAGAAGAGATGTTTTTCCATCACATATGACTTCTTACTATTTATTTGGTACCCCATAACTTATTACTAAAGGCCCATAATTTAATTTGACTCAAATGAATAACCCTACAAAGAACCCCCATATGAAAGATAACTGGGGCAGGTGCATAGGGATACAAAGATGATTCAGACATAATCCTTGCCCCAGAAGAATTTAAGAATAAAAGTTTAAGCATTTAGTTAGGAAGAAATACTAACAATAAAATAGGAATGAATTAGAAAAAAGTAACATCATAACTAAGTATTTAATGGTATTTAAAAAAATGCAGTAGAAGTTAATGGATCTCTTTTGTTATCTGTACCCAGATTTACCAGAGAATAAACTCATCACCTTCTTGACTGGACTTCTTGCTTTTTTCTGATCTCTGATCCAGTTCACCAAAGTGCTACTTCAGGTATGGAGCCTGCTGATGTTGAGAACTTATGCAAAAGTAACCCTGAAGTCCTTTGTATTAATAGTTTATATTGATCCATGTGTAATTACCACAGTGACATAAGCGGAAGAACTTTCCAAAAAGACTTGGTGTCAGAGTAACTGGACCCACCCCACACTTAGCCCCTTGTGGATACAGTCAACCAGTGGCTTTATAACTAGGCATTCCTGTGGCTAGGATGATCCTGAGGTTGTTTTCCGGACCCAGGTGAACACATGCTTGGAAAAACTGGTTTTCCTAGGGAATAATAGGTTTTCCCAGGGAGTTTGTGGCTAATTCCAAACTGGATGATTTCCCCTTTTCAAATTATTTCATTTGCATGGTCAAAAGTTTCATAGAGGGGCCGGCCAAGTGGCTCAGTTGGTTAAGAGCTCGCTCAAGAGAGCGAGCTCTGAGCAACAGTGGTTCGATGCCCAGCCCGAGCTGAGCTGCCGCTGAGCTGCCAACAGGTGGCAGGATGGCTCAGCTAAAAAAAAAAAAAGAAGTTTCATAGAGCTGGTGGCTCCTTTGGCAACCTGCTCCTTGATGACATGCTATTTGCAAAACAAGCTAACCCATTTTGAAAACCGAAAAAGTAGAGCCGTGGATGTGGACTGTGACTCAACCAATAACATTATGTCTGACAAGCAGACATTTGCCTACAAAAGGAAGACTGTCTTCCTAAAAGGAAGAGGTTTGTTCCCATCATGAATAAAGAAAAAGAAAGCTATGAGCATGAACAAAATGTGTGTGTCTTTTGGCAGAACAACAGCTCAGTGACGGCATCACGCTTTGTAGGGAGGTATTTGGTGCTGTGGAAAGCAAGAATACTTCAAGGTTATGAAACTGAAATCTGTGGCTAATGTCAGCATTGAACCCTTAGGCAAATTTCATGGGCAACACTCAAATGTCAGCCCTGAGGTTTCCAAGAACAAGGTCTTCCAACCAGTCATTAGACATGCATCAAAGTTATGCTAAGTTGGAGACTCATCCAAGGCCGTGCATTGGTTCAAACAGGTTCCCCTAGGTGTCGGCAATTGCTGCAACAAGGGCAGACAGAAAAAGAATGTCTGACATTCCCTTTAGCCGTACTGGTCGGTATCTGTGCTGCCAAGAAATAACAGTAACAGAACCACCACATTGCTTCCATCAAGAATGACCAAAGTTCTGTGTCTGCGCCATAAGTGAGGTTCGTTTGAAACTAAGACGAAGGTTCGCAAAATACAAGGCACCTCTTAGGGAATGAATGAAGTGGCTATTGAGAACTCCGGCTGGAGTGAAAGGGGGCTGAACACAGACCAAGCCTTTAAATCTAGGTATGTCAGGACCTACTGATTTTGTTCATCTCCGTTTGTGCAGTCAGTCACCTAGTGATTCTTAAAATCATAAAATGTTGGAGTTAGAAGGAACCCTAGAGGTGATGATGAAAATAAATAACTACTAGCTGCTAGAGAACACAAATTATGCTCTTCAAGCCCCCAGGAGTTCTCTAATACATGGTTCAGTGAAAATGACCAAGGGACGTATTGAAAATAACAGAGCCTGCACTCTGAAGCAGAAACCACGTATAGTTTAATATGCCAATTATAAAGTGTCACGGTGGGTTCTGGGTTGGCCTTCAGTTTCTCCTCAGTAAGGAACTGGCTGCACCTCTTAACAAGGATGGCTGAGAGCACCGTCGGTCACACCTGGATCCCATACTGCTCCTCCAACTGTTCTTGCTGTGGGACATTTGCTTGTGCTTCAGTTTTCAGTCATTTTGAGAACTTAAAAAAAATACCAATGCACAGACCCCACCCCCTGAGACTCTGATTTCATTGGTCTTAGGAGGAGCCCAATCATCAGTACTTTTTGAAAACTCCGTAATTGAGCCTCATGTAGGTCCCATTTGGACAACCGCTGGTTTACACTTTTGCTTATTAACTTGGTGACTGGCTACGCATTGCTTTTTTTTTTGGAGAGCATAATTTGTGTTCTCTAGCAGCTGTTTGTGTTTTTGCTTTTTTTATGGCCTGAGAGGATGGATTGGGCCCTAAAAACCTTCGGCTCCTTGGAAAACACTGTCACTGCTTGGGGCAGCATCCTACCTGAGAATGGATCCCCTGTTTCCATGTCCCGGGAACTATTATACATCTCCACATCTGCCCTACAACACTGCTTAGACTATATGGTTTAATTACTTTATACCTAAAATCTTGTAGATTGCAACAGGCTATATATGCTGTTGCTGCAGCTTGAAGATCAAGGGAACATTTTTGTCTTATGACACCCCCTGCTATGTATGTATATGTGATGTTCACTTAAAATACACATGGACATACGTATACGCATGTTTTAGTTTCGCTTTAGGTCTGGGGGGTGGGCAGAATGTCTCGAAAATATCATCTGACCCTTAATTAGGCACCAATAGGAAGAGGTTAAGAGGCTGATCTAGACCATACCTTGACCATAAAATGAGGAAACCAAGTCTGGGGGCTGAGAGGAGGCCCATTGAAATAGGCAGGGCTAGAACTCGGGTCCCTTGATGCTAATGGTCTTGCCTCTTTACCCTGCTGCCTTGCTTAAAAATTTATTTTTTAGCCTTTCCTCTTTATTCACACTACCACCTTCTTAGTCCCAGTCCTAACTTTATTCCTGAATTATTGCAATAGCCAAGAAAAGAGGAAAAGAATACCTGCAAGAAACCAATCAAAATGCCAACAGTGGTTGCGTTTGAATGGTAAAGGTCTAGTTTTCATTTTATATTTGATTTTCTGTGATTTATACATATTCTTTAATAAGTATTACTTTCCTAAAGGAAAACCAAAAACCATTAGTGGAAAATCCTTCTTCCTGGTCTCTGAATGTATACATCCACTATGCAACCCATTCTGTGGCTCCTATCAGATTTGCCTTCCTAAAACGTGTTTTTCTTTAGTTCTTATTCTTTACTTCTTAAATCTTCAGGGGTTCCTATTGCTCTTGAGAGAAGTCCAAACTCCTGGAATCCAAAGGTCTCCTTAATCTAGACCCACCCCTCTGCCTGTTCCTTTATCTCCACCACACCCACCACAACGTTCCCTGCCTGCCTGCCAGCACCCTCCCTTCACAGACTCTGGAGAACGCTTTCCAGTTCCTTTGCACATGCTGGTCTCTACATGCAGAGCCCCCCACTCTGTCCTTTCCTCTTCACCTGTGCAAATGTTACCTTGCTGGGTTCAGCTCAAGTACTTCCTCCTCCAGCTCACTTTTGTCACCTTTTATCTGTATACAGGATGGCAAATAGATTTCGTGTTATAGCTCAGGTCCAGGCAATTGAAAATATGTTTCATGGAGACTCCTGAGAGCCTGTGTGTGCCCAGAGGGACGAGTTCTGTGATCAGTACTGGTTTCTGCCATAGGCACAGGAGGGAGAAATGACCAAATGTTAACAGATTTTCCATTCAGACATATAACCATTCTTTCAGACCTGTGATGTCCAACATGGGAGCCACATGTGGCTATTTGAATTTAGATTAATTAAAATTAAATACAGTTAAAATTTCACTTCTTAGTTGCACTACCCACATTTCAAGTGCTCAATAACCACACGTGGCTACTGGCCACCATATTGAAGGGCAAAGACAGAGAATGTTTCTATCATTATAGAAACTTTTATTAGCCCTGTTTTCGCCAAATAGTTACATAACAATGTCAGAGAGAATGTATTTGTTTTGCGTGTGTGCCTTGTTTTCTCAGTGACACCAAAAGCTTTTTATGGGCAAGAACCCTCTCTTATACTTCTTTTGTATTCCTGGAGCACCTAGCCAGTGCTGGGCATGTCGGAAATACTTTATAAGTATTTGTTCAATTGAATTTTTGGTATGAATTTGGCAATGTTCTATTAAGTAGAGCAGTAAAAAGAGAGCTAATTTGGAAATGAAGAAACCAAGTTTCTAGCTCCAGCTCTTCTTCTGCCAATTAGCATGTGACTTGATATATCTCATTTAATCAGAGTAGGGCATAGTTTCCTCATGTGTAAACAGTTATAAACAAGGCTATATCAGAGGATGTTTTCCAGACTTGGAATTTTGTGATACATATAGAATGTTTACTTTTAAACAAAAATGTACACGTAAACACAAACTCAGAATAAAAACTAGCAGGTTAAAAATATTCTAGCTTATTTTAAATCTCATTTATCTAATTTCCCAAACATATGACTGTCCTTTGAGGGTTTAATTCTCTGCCAGATCTACAGCTAAATTATTCTTTGAAGAGGATCGTAGCGAAGGTGGCATGACTCCATAAGTAGAGAATGTCAGACTTGGGGAAGTGTGACGGAGCATTAGGTTGCCTTTGTCAGTGAGAAGGTGATGTAACACCTAATGTTTGACACTATATTCAACCAAACTGTGTGCAGAAGCCCCCAATTGTAACTGCCCATCTCTTGCCATTGCTCTAAGGGAGGGATCAGCAAACTAAGGCCCACTCTGCCATCTGTTTTTCTATGTTTTATATTAGTAGCTAAGAATGCTTTTTACATTTTTAAGGATTGTACCAAAAGAAAAAGAAGGAATGATATGTAGCAGAAACTGTATGGCCTGCAAAGCCTAAAATATTTACTGTTTGGCTCTACACTAATGACCAGTGACCTTCACATACAGATCCAACCACTTTTCAAGGACAATTGCTTTATGAAATGTCATCAGGGCCTGTGGCTCAAACACAGTGAAATAAAACTCCATGTCACTGTGCCTTAGAGAAGCCTGAAGACAGGGAAAGGCAGCGGCCTGGTGGGGAACAGGCTGGGCCACTTGGCTCTGTCACTTTTATATCTGAAGCAGGCAGGGCCCTTGACTCTGTTTTGATGGTGGAAAGTGAGTCCTTGGATCCAGAGTCTGTGTGTTCTGGTCTTGACTTTGGAACTTTGATGAGTCAGCATTCACAAGAATAACTTCTGGCCCCTTGAAGGTCGAGAGCTGTGAGAATCCTTGGCCTCCTGTTTATCTAAGGAGGGAGCCCAGGCTTGCATCTCACTTTATTCTTTCCCTTTTTTCTCCTGCAAACATTCCTTTCAGCACTTGAGGGATCTAGATTGAGAGGACAGATAAAGGGGCTGAACTGGAGAGGCAGACCCCTGCCATTAGGGCAGGGCTGGGCCAGGATCTGAACTGAGACAATAGCCCTACCAGGTGGGCCTAAGGTGAACTGCTAAGTTGACAGTTTTAAAAGTAAAAAAGACTCTTTTCCTTTTCCTTTGGATGCCCCATGGCCAGGCGTCTGGGCCTTTGGGTTTCCCCGAACCCCTTTTTTACCTAGGCCTGCTCGCTCGTCTTTTACCAAGTCGTAGTTTCTAAAAGGCACCTCTTTCATAATTAATACTTCAGTGGGAATCTTTTCTTCTCTGATCTACCATTTTTTTCTCCTCTCCTTGTCCCATTCTTTCCTCTAGGCTATTTTTCAAAGTTTGCAAAGATTTTTGCAAATCTTTCTCTTTTTTTCCATCGTCCTTGGCTCCTGTCTACACAACTGCCCTTAGTATAATTCAGTGTGCCTCCTTTAATAAAAATCCAAATTTACAAAACAATGCTGCTGTCATGCCCAGAAAAGCATCCATTAGGAAACTTGGCTCCAAGTCAAAATGCTGATGGCCAGTTCTGGATAGAATTCCTTGACTCACTGTACTGACAACCTTGGTGTTCACCATTGTTCTGATAGCAGAACACACAGCTGTGACACAGAGAGAGAGAGAAGACAAGCAATAGAAATTGATTTATTGAAATTTAAGATGCAAATATGTAGAAAAACCTGTCACCTTTGGGAATTTCCGTTATTCAGAGTTCAGTGTAAGCCTAATAGTTACAAACTAAGATTTTGGTGTCTGAGCAGGTGTGTTCCTGTCTTGCCTTCCACCAATAATTAGTTTCACTTAACTTCTTTAGGTTTCTGTTTCTTCATTTGTAAAATAGGGATGATGGTAATACTTGCCACATAGGATTTGGAGATGACTGAGGAGGTAATACACGTGGAATATATAAGGGATCTAGCATCAAGTCTGGCACAAAGTGGATACTTAATAAATATTGTAATTAGTATTTCAGCACAAATGTGTGGGGCATGGTCTAGTGCAGTGCTTCTCACATATTTTGGGTTCAGCACATCTTAGGCAAATAAAATAAAGGATGCTCAATTAGTTACAAACTTCAGATAAACACTAAGTAATTTTTTTAATATAAGTATGTCCCAAATATTGTATGGATACTTATACTAAAATATCATTTGTTGTCTATCTGAAATTCAAATTTAACTGGATGCCTTGCATTTTTTGTTGCTAAATCTGGCAACCCTGTCTTTACATTCTTAAATTTTATTGAGGAACCCAGAGTGCTCTCGTTTATGTAGGTCATATCTGTTGCTATTTACCACATTAGAAATTCAAGCTAAGAAATTAAAAATATTTATTAGTTCCTTCAAAAATAACAATGGTAAAATCTTATGTTAAAATGAATAATATTTTTATGGGGAAAAAATTGTATTTCCAAACAAAGTAAATGGTGAGAAGAGTGCATCATTTATATTTTGCATTTTTTTTCCAAATCTCTTAAATGACTGACTTGATAGAAGTCAGCTGTATTCTTATATTTGCTTTGCCTTCAGTCTGTTGAGATATGCTATTTTCATCGACGTATATAAAGAAAATCTAGCTACACAAATACATACCGTTGGAAAAGGCAGGAGTATTTTTTTTTCCTTAAAGAAGCATTTAATTGAATATATATTTAAATAAACATTTCATCTAAATAATCAAGGGCCCTAGTTTTTTGTTGTTGTTTTTTTTTAATTTTTTTATTGTTAGTTTCAGGTGTACAGAACAATGCAATAGTTACCCTTTTCACCCTCACAAAGTAACAACCCCCCTCCCCCCATCCACTGCCCTCCCACCCCCGATATCATGCTTATCTATTACAATTCCATTGAATCCGTTCCCGCACTCTACTCCGTGTCCCGAGGTTATATGTATATATAATTATAGTTGACATACAGTATTATTCAACATCAGTTTCAGAAATACAATGCGGTGGTCAGGCCTCTACATCAACTATGAAGTGGACTCCCCAAAAGGGCATTGGTCCATCTGGCCCCCTAAGAAATGCTTACAACGTTATTGATTGTATTCCTCGGACTGTCTCCTTCATCCCCACCCCCTCCCATCTAACAACCCTCTGTTCTTCCTCTGTGTCTCTGAGACTATCTCCATCCACTTCCCCCATCCATTCAGTTCCTTAGAATCCACGTATAAGTGAGATCATATGATATTTGTCTTTCTCTGACTGACTTATTTCACTTAGCATAATGTTCTCTAGTTCCATCCATATATTTCCTTCTTCTTTATAGCTGAATAATACTCCATTGTGTAAATGTACCAAAGTTTCTTAATCCAGTCATCTACCGATGGGCATTTTGGTTGTTTCCAAGTCTTAGCTATTGTGAATAACGCCGCAATGAACATAGGGGTGCATATATTTTTTTGGATTAATGTCTTGGGATTTTTTGGATAAATACCTAAGAGTGGGATTGCTGGGTCGTAAGGTAGTTCCATTTTCAGATTTTTGAGGTGCCTCCATACTGATTTACATAATGGCTGCACCAGCCTGCAGTCCCACCAGCAGTGCACCAGGGTTCCCTTTTCCCCACAGCCTCGCCAGCATTTGTTGTTTGTTGATTTATTGATGATAGCCATTCTGACCGGGGTGAGGTGGTATCTCATTGTGGTTTTAATTTGCATTTCCCTAATGCTAAGTGATGTTGAACATTTTTTCATATAAGGCAGGAGTATTTTAGTAGCCTTTTCAGATAGTTTTGAACATTCTTCTTTGATACTAAAGTTAAACTTTACATGAGATACCTTCTTAAAGGTTATTTACTGTGAATCTGAAATCATAGCAATGAACTGTTCGTACTCTATTCCATTAAAATCCACTGGTTTATCTTGTGCTTTGAATGGACCTTTTACCCGTGAATTATTCTGTAACATCATGAATTGATCACTTGGAAAATATTGGTTTATTGAGTTGTGCAGATCTTCTAAATACTGACACATTTCATTATACAATATTAAAAAATCACATTTGTTAATGTGACAACTAATCTCATCAGAAAAGCCTTTCATTATTGGTAGGCTGTCAAGCTCATGGTGGTGAGTACAAGTTCTCCACAATTTTAACTTTTGCTTGAAAGCTTGAATTTTGTCATTGGAAGCAGATACTATCAGTTGTGTTCTTTGATGTGACCGGCACACTTCATTCATTCTTCTAGAAAATGTCTGCCAAATACGCAAGTCTGAATCACCGTAGTTTGTCTGTCATTCATTCATTCAAGTAAATGGTGTTCTATGACAAAAGCACCAATAGTTCACTCTGTAACTCAAACAATCACACAAATGATTTTCCTTGAGACTAGCATCATAATTTGGTATGCAGCAAGACTGCTTTATGCATACTTCCCATTTCATCACACAGAATATTAAAAAGCTATATATTCAAGAGTCAAGGTATACTAAAATTAATGTTTCCCTGCTTCCTCAACTATATTCTTAAGAAAAACTGGCTCTTAATAACAGAAAACCTTTGAGTGTCTGGTGATGAAAAATGCTATGATTACTAGCACAGTTTTGTGTGGAGGTGTCAGCAGTTTACCCACCATTGCCTTTTCATCATTAGTGCAAATGTCAATGCAGTGAAAAAGGCAAAAATATTATAATAGAATTATTATGAAAATAGTTATGGCCTTGCTGACCTCTGAAAGAGTCTTAGGGTCCCCTGGGGGCTCCAGGGAACCTCACTTTGAGAACTGCTGGTCTAGTGGATGTTGTCCCAGTGAAAGAGGGTGCTGGACAGTGTAGACTGATCGTGTGTTCCCCTCGCCTGTTCCAGACTTTACTTTCTTGGGCAATTTGGGAAAACACCAAGGGCTGCAGGGACCTTGCTTAGGTTCTGTGTTTAGGCTGGAGTAGGTGGTGAGCGGTTTCTGAAGCCACACACATGAAGTTCTCTGATGCTCCCTCCAGAGAACTGAAGGGGCTTGAGTGATTCAGGGGCACTTCAAGGCCTTTGGCAGATTCCGGGAGACTTAGCAACTCCAGATAACATCTTCACTTCACTTCCTGCTGCTTCTTCCTCTCCTATCTCCTAGTGTCCAAAGGAGATCAACACCCCTTTCAGAATCTGGAACCATCCTGCAGACCAGATTTATACTAGACTGAAGGCTAGCCAAGCTAGAAGTAGGCCCCTAGAACTGACAAGAGACTCCAAATAGGCCCAGGGTAACAGAGCAGCGCGCTCTCTGGAGGTTGGTTATTGGGCCCTGTCAGAACCCTGGAGCTGAAAGTCCCAGGAATATACTTGCACGTTGCCATCCCCAAAACAATAGAGCAAAAATTCAAATTAGAATTGTATGACTAAATATGGGAAAGTGCTATTACAAAACATTTATATTGTATAGAAGGCACAGTTCTTTCTCAGGGCCACAGGATTTGGTCCATGAGCAACATGAGATATCCTATTTAAATACACCAGCACACCAAGTGCAGTACAAACACAGGGCATTTTAACACCGCCTACAGTGTTTAAAGCCAAACATCAAATTTATAGCCACAGAAAAAATGAACATAGAGGCTTACCAGAAATGGGGGAATCTGTACCACCTATTAATAGATTTGTTAATAGACTGCAAAGTGAATGCGACAGATTATATTGGGGGTAAGAAGAAAAGGGGGAAGAAAGGTGGCAGGGGGAGGCCAAGGAAAAGGAGTTGTTAGAAGAACAGGGCCAAACAGGTTCTGAGCACAGAGCAGCAGAGAACACTTGATTTGGGCAACAGACAGGTGCCCTAGAGTGAGCATGCTGCACTGTGCCTGTGGCAGGCAGGAAAACGCAGCTCAGGCCAGCGGCAAGGGCTCCATCTGGGACCGGCTCTGCTGTCGGCCAGGCAGCCTTGGGCGGCCTCTCTGAACCTGTTTCCTCCTCTGTCTGATTAAATGAGATACCACATATCAAGTACCTGGTCATTGTTGACATTTAATAAATGATGCTTGTTTCATGGTATGACATGAAAGTTAGCTTCCTTGCTGTCTTGTCTTGATAACCCACTTTTCTCATCTGCTTTGGAATAAAAAACAAACCAAAGCACAGCAACTACATCAAAATGTCAGCTCTCAGGTGATGTAGCTGGAGTGTGCTCCATTGAGGCACTGCTTTAGATTATACTATGTCTTCACATTTTGGGGGCCAACATTAAAATATGTTCCTTAACCATAAGCACTGGGCTCCATGCTAAGGGGTGTAACAGGTGGATGCTCTGGTGGCCTAGACAGCAGTTGACGTTGATGGACACACAATTATGTGACCCAAGAGAGGCGCTAAGAAGGAAAGACTCCTAGGAAGCGATAATTGTCCCCAGTCATGCAAATGTGTCACTTTGGAAGTGTGCTCCTATTGGGTTTGCCTAAAGAAAGGCACACAAGGACAGCAGTAGCTAGGAGGTGGGTCCTAGGGGTCAAGTGAGACAGACCCTAAAAGCAGGATAAGAGGTGGACCTACCCAGAGGGAGGAAGGAAGATGAGAAGAGCCATCCGAGAGGAAAACATGCCACCGTTGGCAGGGAGAATCGATTAGACCCGGTGGGCACTGTAGGGCCCTGAAAAAGATATGCATTTGAGGGCGTGGGTCAACGTTTGAGTGGCAGCAGGATCCTGGCCCATCAGGAAAGCTGAGCTTTGGTCCTAGTCTTGTCAGCGTCACCCCGTGACCTTGGGCCAGTTGTGGAATCTTTCTGGATCTCAGGTCTCACTTTGGTGGAATCTATATGATAAGAACATCTGTCTTACCTCCCTCACCGGGTTGTTTGATCTGTTGTATAAAATAATAGAAGAGCTAGGATGATGAGAATAATTGCTCTTTACCACCTCCCCATCATCTCTCGGGGAAGCGAGGCAGAAAAGAAAGGCGGAAAGAAAATAAGAAAAAAGAGAGGCCAGGACAAGACTTGAGAAGGCAGGTTAGAAGGCAAGAGGAAAATGTGAAAGCAAAAGCCATGGCAGCCTGGGCTGGAGGCCAGGGAGGCCCCCTTACCACACCCTGAGAGGCAGATAAACGGGTCATTTAGGATCCCACCCAATTCAGATTAGTCAATCAGACTAAAATGATGTGAAGCCAAGTGTCCTGAGTCACAGCACTAACCTGAGGCATCTGTAAATGAGGAAACTGAAAATAAGATGGGACCTAGCTACATAAAGTAAGGGGGACCAAAAAAAAAAATCGCAACAACCCTTACGGTGTTTTGAAAATGTGAAGAGCTGTTCTGTGTCATTTTCTAGGCTCTCAGATTGAGAGAGTTGTCAGTTCTTTGGGATCTCTTCCCTAAGTAGGGGTTGGGGACAGTAGAATGGGTTTTCTTTCTTGCCTAACCTGGCCTTGTGTGTGACTCTGAAGCCAAAGTCAATTCTTCTCCAAGAGGGCCTTGGTCTCCTTTTTGCGATTAGGTGTGACTGTTGCTAAATCATTCACTTTCCCATTTCTCAGGCTGTCCTACTCAGAGTTCCAAGAGCAGATAGGTGTGTGCTGCCCACACGGGCTCTGGACTCTAGCAATCTCCATGTGTAGTTTCTGTAAAACCAAGCGGGCGATCCCTGGGCACCCTCTCTTTATTTTGTTAACCCTGGTGGTACCAGGAGGCACCTGACACTCTGGGTATGCTAATAATTCGGTGCCAGCAAGTTTCTGTTATCCTCCAGTTGTAATTGTTAACTTGAATGGAATGCAAAACTTCTGGTTTGGAACAGAGTTGGTTTTTAACTGTGAATTTACTTGAGGGATAGGGAAAATGGGGAGTACATTTTGTTTATTGTGGGAGACTTTTTTGGGAAAGCTTTTTTTGAATTGCACTTGCTCTGATACATAGAAATATATGGTAAATGTACAATTACTACCGTGTCTGCAGACTCACTGATGAACTCTACCCTTTATTAACTCTTGCCTTTGACACTTTTTCAGTTTAGCAAGCCAAGACTTGCTGGGGGATTAGGACAATGAGCTTATCATAAGGCTGCTTTAAGGAAAATACAAAACACACACACACAATTCTAATGCTTCTAGTGTCAAGATTTACTTCTTCAAGCTCTTCCTGATTGCCCACCCCCACCCCTCCAAAGTTTGGGATTTTTTTTTTTTCTCCCTAAGGGGAAGTGTGGAAATAGAGCCCGCCTATTCATTTGCATTATTGTACATCACACACTATCTTTGCAACCATTATATTGTGTTCTTTCAATGGTGTTTGCTCTGAGGGTGGGACACAAGGCTGTTTAGTGTCTTGTAAAACATTTACCAAAAGCACTGAGCCATGGTTTTGAAGGGCATTCCGTTGCCAGAGTGTGGGAGGAGAGAGCGAGCCGTGGAAAGAGAGCTCCAGGTGTTTGCCAGGTACTTGTTTCATACTTTAGTATTTAGAAATGTTTAAAATTTTACATTACATACGGGTCCCCTTCTGCTGAAAGGGTGGGGGTGGTGAAGGAAGGGAAGGGGCCAACGTAATTTCCTTGTAAACCGTATTTTTCAGTGGCTCAGAGTCCCCGGATAATTATAATCTTTGGCTTCAGTCAAATGTTGTTTTCAGTTTTACTGGAGGGGACATACGTTTTGTGGAGAGTAAGGTAAAATCTACCTGTGCTTGAGGTTTTCCAGTGTTGTGAATTGGACGTTAGCATTTGCTTTAGCAAAGAATTCAGGACCAGGTGTGGTGTTTCGAGGAGGCGACGTGTAACCTTGTGATTTGCACTTCATTATGCCCCGTGACTCATTCCATTAAAAGCTTTTGCTAAATGCTGGCTCCGGTTTCATGAAAATACTTTTAAACTGCACCCCCACCCCCACCATTCTGTTAAATTTCGACTAGATAAATTAAAGGTCAGCTTGAAAGACTGCTTCATATCCTCAAATCTGTGTTTTTAGAACAGTCAGTCACTAGGAATGACTTTATACGCTGGTTATAGATAGCTTTGGAGAAACTAATGACTAAATACTTCTTGGGAATATTAAATATTTATATTCTAGCTTGTTTGGCTGCAAAAAATATGAGCATATATTATAAAGCGAGAGCCTTAGTCAAATGTGCACATGTAATGAATTGTAGTAATGATATCCTAGACCATGCTATTAGTGACTAAAACCCAAACAGCAAATAGAAAAATCTAGAGAAAGAATAACTCCGAAAGATTTCTGTAACAGTCAGTTCTTGGGGACAGGAACTGCAGTATAATATATGCAGCATAACAAACATGGGATCTTTGGCCTTTTTACTGTGTCTTAGGGCAGGAGACGTAAGTATGAAGACAGCACTAAAGTTTAAGAGCCATTGATTATGAAAGAATGTGATTTTGGTACATTTTTGCCCAGTGACACTGGCAGTAAGAAGCTGACAGTTTTTCTTCTGACAAGTTCCCTCATTGCAAAATGGCTGGAAGAAATTATTGTTTTAAAATTAGAGGAAACTTCCTTCATGGGAAAAACTTCACTGTGGCTTTGTGTATTTAAGCAAATAGGACTAAACCTACCAAACTCTGAGGTCAAAAGACATCAGTGTAGCTGGGAGACAGCAGATTCAATTCCTTGCATATGAGTATCAGAAAAATGAGTTTATTTCGCTGCACTGACTGCTGAAAGTTTATGTCACTTTCAGCAAGTTAATTAACTTTTTCCTACCTCTAAGATTTCGAAACAGGTAAGAAGATTTGTTCTCTACTTGTCTGCCCCACAGATGCACTCAGATTGCTTAAGAGTATCTGTCAAACTTTTGACATGCTGTGATACCACATAAATCCAAAATATAGACCCAGGCCAGTGAAGGAGCTCATGCCTTAATTCCACTGTCTCTAAAGGAGATGGATGCTGGTTTAAGTTTGAAATTTTATCAAAGGAACAGAAAGACTCTGGAAAAAAAGTCTAAAAGTAAACCATTTCCAGATACTTTTATTCCTCCTTTCCCTTTATTTTACTGGAAAATCCTTATTCAGTGCCATTACTTTGTTTAGCTTTTTCATATTTCAGATCTCAAAGATCTATTATATGGAATTGTAAGAAACTGAGATTACCAAAAGCTGCATGTGTACCTCTTGTGAGGGGTTCTTACAGTTACATGATAGTTTGTTGATGGATCAACTTGTACACATATCAAATTAAGCCTTGAGTCACTTGGCCCATATCTCTGGCATTTAAAACTTTGGTGCTATTACATATGATATGATAATAATGCTCCTATATCAGACTGGTTTTATAAGGCATATAGTTGAGTCAAGGCTGTCTACAAAGGTTATAGTCATCGGTTCCTTCTGTCCTTTAGACTGCAAGTTCTCGATTTGTAATGTGTCATGAAGGTGAACTCACTGGGGACAATAATGGGCCCCAAATTAGGTGGTGATTTGCAACATGCAATAACACACAAGGAGTCAGGGCAGTTTGGCTTAGACAGAGCTGTCACACAGAGGCATAGATGGGCTGAGAGCCTTTCAAGGTGATTTTGGTGGCTGTGCCAGAAAAGTCACATTCATGTGAGCTTGGGGTCAGAACTGTGCAGGCAAAATGGAGGAACCATGATAAAAACTTGGGCTATTTTTGGCAGGTTTTGTTTTGGTAGGATGAAATAAAAACTGAATATATATGGGTTAGCTGAGCAATGTCTAAAAATCCTTCACTTGTCTAGTAGCCTAAAGTCTTAAGAAAGGCAAAAAACAGTGCTTGCAGCAGCCAAAATTAATGCCATTAAGTCCATCAGGGTGCCTATTGACTTTTGGTTTAGACATCTTTCTATAAAATTCCTGGTTTCTCAGTGCACAATAAATCAGAACCCTTGTTTGTTGGCTAAAATAATCATTCATTCATGCACGATTCATTCATTCAATAAATACTTAGGTCTGACTCTGGGCTGGGTTCTCATCTCTCAGTTCTTGAATGTCACTTCTTCAATGTGATCTTCCCAAACACCCTAAATTAGGTCCAGTACTTCCATCTTTAAGATAGTCATCACACTTGTTTTATACTTGCCGCCTCTGCTAAAATGTAAGTTCCCTAAGGTCATGGATCATGAGTGTCTCATTCGTCACTATATCCACAGTGCTTAACGCATACTAGGCATTCAAAATATATGTGCCAAGTAAGTGAATAAATGAATGAAAGAAAGCAAATGAGAAGGACCGGATGGTTAGAGGCAGGCATGCAACAGTGAAAAATAGCCCCAGATAACAGGGAAGAGGCAAAAACTACTGTCATCCAGTATACAAGTAATGGCCCCGGAAGCCTTCACTCCATGTCAGCCCAGCTTGACTATGTAAGTTTCTAAGGATAACCTTGGTTCGACAAGAAGAATGCGTTCAACAGCATCTGTTTAAAGTAATAATGAGGACTACAAATCATTTCATAAGGATTTTCATCTAAGAAAGTAATAGTTCTCTTACTTAAATGGTTAAACTCAATTATTTGGAAAATTTATATATGAGAAAGTCTTTATTCCTACAATTATGAGGTAACAATGAATACATTTCTCACTCATGTAAATGTGAAAAGAGACTGGAAGTTTCCATGTCATAAGATTAAATCAAATAAGTACTTTGAAAAAAAACTATTTTAAACATTGTTGAGATATAAAGGCAGTAAAATGCACAACTCTTGAGCATACAGCTTGATGAATTTTCTGTAACCATCACTCAGATCAAGGTACAGAACATTTTCAGTGTCCCAGAAGGCTCCCTGTGGTTCCCCTGCCTGTTACACACACACACACACACACACACACACACACACACACACACACACACACACTCTCACACACACACACACACACTCTCACACAGACACACACACACACACACACACACACACACACACACATACATATGCACGTGCATTCACCCCAGCTGACCACTATTCTGACTCCCATTATCATAGATTAGCTTTGTCCATTCTTGAACTTCATAAAAATGGAATCATTCAGTCTGTGCTCTTTTGTATCTGGCTTCTTTCACTCAACATTATGTCTCAGACAGTCATCCACAGTGTTTCATGTAGCTGTAATTTATTCTTTCTCTGCTGCATAGTATTTCTTTGTAAGAACAGACCACAATTTAATAAACTTGGGAAATTAAAAACATGACTGTATGAGCTGAAAATCATTCCCTGTGTATACCAGCTCTTTCAGGTTAAATGATCTCATCAAGGGTGGGATGGAAATGTTATCACCTGAAAGGGTGGAAGGAGAGGAATCTGTTTCTGGGAGTATATTTGCTCAGTGCTCCACATGGGCTGTTTATTTACTGGAACCATTCCCCATGGAGGCAACTGCCACTGTTTTGCAGAGGAGGAAACTGAGCCTAAGAAAAGATTCATGACTTCACAGCTGGGCTGAACTAAACACACAAGTTGTTAGTTATCACAGAGGGCAATCCGGTCCTGGCAGAGATGATGCCAGATGGCTGTTGAGGCTGTGCCACCTCATTAACGAAGCCTCGGCTTTTATACAGTCGTGTAGACTTGTATATCTCCTGCCGGAAAGCCGGCCAGTGACCTGACATTTCTTAGGTCATTTCACTCTCTTTCCCTTCAAAGTTTGTTTTGTTCTGAAAAGAAGGCTCTCTTGTATATTTTTTATTCTCATCTTTCTTTATAAATATAGTTTTTTGCTTATGAATAATTTATTTTCAGATGCACACGGTGTATTCTAAAATTTGTATTTAGCAACTCTTGAGGTTTTTCTTTTTAAAGATCAGGTTTTAATGTCTATGTGTAAAGAAATATTCAATCCCCATAAAAAAGGTACGTGAATTTTAAGTCAGAATCGCTGAGAAATTTTCTGGAAGGTGAAGGTCACGTCTTTCAAAGTGGAGTTTGAAGTGCTTTAAATTCTAACTCACACAGGCTCCACATGCTGACCCAGTGGGTGTCAAAGTCTCTGTCTCAACTGAACATCTTACAAATGAACGAAGTTTCTAAGTTTCCTTTTCATTACTATTATACCTTCCTCGATTTTCCATCCTACAAATACATGCATTCACGGATATCCCATTCTTACTTCAAAAGTTACCAGAGACTTTTCATTATGTCCTTCATTTGGAATAACAAAAAGGAGCATATACCCTTTAGATTTTTTTCTAGTTGGAAATGAAAGAAGTTATGTTATTAACTGAAAATGAAAGAAGTTATTAACTTGGCATTAATATCATAAGGCACATCAGTGTGGTCAGTTCATCATTTCCACGAGGCTGGAGATAAGCTGGTTAGCCCACCCTTTGACCAGTGGAAGACAAGAAAATACCCAGACAGCGTCTCAGTCAAATATTTCGAGTCACTTATGGGAAGAGCAAGAGATAACCCAGATTCTTTGCTTCAAAGTTTTATTATTGTTACAATTAGTAGAAAGCCCTTTTTATATGGGGCCCTTGAAAGCATTCAATATTTGATTTGATTCTTTTTAACTTTATGGACAACATAGGAACAATACCTTGGTATTTGAATACTTTTAAAAACACTTTCTCAAGTAATTTTTATGATCACTTTTTTTTTAAATTCTAAGGTGTTAAATACACCCATTTTGCATATGAGAAGGCTGAAACACAGAAGCTTTCTCCATATGGCACTTACTTTCTCCACAATTTACCAATCTCTCACTGTTACTGTTAGGATTAATTGAGATAATGTGCAGTATTGAAAGTATCTGGCATATCATGGGCATCCAATAGATCTTAGTTTACCTTCCGCTTGAACAGGATTCCCTGGAAGGAAGTTTGCACATGTAAACGGAAATGGACTCTTAATAGTGAATTCAAAAGATTGAACACTGTCATGTGTGACTTTTTTGTCTTTAAAGATTGTGAAACCTCCACATTTAAATTAGCCATTGTTGAAGTAAGTGCCATCTCTGTGTCAATCACAAATGCATACTTGGACTCTAAGTAGAAACAAAGGCTTTCATTCTGCTTTTCTAGTAAAATGGCTTCTTATTGCAAAGCCATACAAAATGCCTACTCTTTCATTTTTTAATAAAAAATATTAGAGTAGTTCATGTGTGCAGTCCCTGCTGTTGTTTAATAATAGATATTTCATCAGTGGATTTGTAACAGCTATATACCATGTCAGAGGGGTGGTAGATTGGGAGGGGGGGGGTTATCACTTTGTGAGGGGTGTAAATGTCTAACTATTACATTGTTTTGTACACCTGAAACGAATTAAAAAAAAAAGAAAAGAAAAATAATAGATATGTCAGAGAAAGTAAGATCATATAATGAAGGTGTAAAGCATATAGGCTTCTACACACATGCAAATATCCCATTTATAATGTGATAAAGGCTTTATTTGCCACATACAATGATAGGTAAGTATTTTAACTGGAATTTTAAATTGAAATAGAATTCCACAAGAAAAAAACTATCAGGCCCTGAGGGAGTGGTGTGCGTGGAAAGAACACTCTACTAGTAATCAAGGAATTGATCCAATCCCGGGCCTTCCTCTTAACTAGTTCTGTGGCTTAGAGAAACTTCTTCATGTTTTCAGCTGTTATCTCATCTGTAGTACCCCCACATATGTTGCTCAGGAGTATTCTTTTGTTTGTACAATGAAAAGTTTTGTTTTTAATTCTAGGAAATAACATTGATTTGGATATTGTATTGTTGTAATACAGAAAAATTAAGTATCAAAAGATCCCGGTTTATGAAGTTTATAGTCCAACCCCTCTTTATCTTTGCAATAAGAAAAATTAAGGAAATCTTGTTCTTATTCTGAAAAGTAAAAAACAACAAACAACCTGTTTCATTTTTATAATTTGCCTTCGGAAGTTGAAAGTCCTTGGTCCTCCTTAAGCACATCTTTGGTAAAGAACCTACTATTTGCATCTATCTCGCAAATGGCTACATAAAAATTGTGATGAAAATAAGGAATTTGAGTGGAATGTGAACAAATTAAGTTAACGGTGATAATTTTTGATGGGGAGAAGTTTTTCAACTCAAAGAAGAAATCCAGTATTCTGTTAATTCATTATTCTATTAACTAAGATCCTATCATAGAATCTGATAGGGAAAACAAGAGAAAAAAGTAGAAAGAAACAGCCTAATTCACAAAAGAGCAATATTGATGTATAACATAAGGAAGAATATTAACATCACAAACTACCTGCAAATTAAAACAACAGTGAGGTTTACCATTTTGCCGCCATGAAACAGTCCAGTTTACTCATACATGTCTGGTGGCCACACAGGTTGGTATGACCTAGCAGGAAAATAGTTTGGAAATATAGATCAAGAACCTTAGAAATGCTTAACCCAATCATCACACTAATGGGTTCTGTTAGAAAGAAATAATGCAACATAGAGGAACACCTCTGGAGAATCGGAACACCCAAAGCCTCACCCATGATGAGAGGGTTTACAATTTTCTATTTAAGTATCTGTATTTCCATTTCATCTCCTCTTTCTTCCCTATGGTCTTTAATAAGAAATCATCTACCTAAGAGAGAGAGAGAGAGAGAGAGAGAGAGAGAGAGAGAGAGAGAGAGAGAGAGAATGAATCTGTATTCCTCCCTTTTCCCCCTTTTTTTGTTTTCCATAGCCAGCATAGATTTCTTATATCATCAAAGGAAGCATATAAAAATGTTATTTCTAAAAATAATTACTGAAATTCAAAATCTCCTGCCAGCAAATCTACAAGATAATGACAGTAAACAATGTCCAAGGTGAAGGGCAGCAGGAAGCAATGACCATGGGGGGTTTATTGACCTTCCCATTATATGCTGCTAATGGGACTTTTCAAGCTCTTGGATCCGGAGCTTTTTCAGAATGTCCAGAGCAGGCATTACATGTGCCCATGGCTCCCCTTCCATTCCCCCCTCCCCAAAGGCAAGTTTGTAATTCATCTGTCCTGAGGAATCCTCCCAATTCCTGTCACCTACTGCTGGCTATCAGCACCACCAGAAATCTCTCTGGGCCTTCCCTCTGTCCAGCCTTCTCCTACTTTGAGACCACCTTGCAGGGAGGATTCCCCTGCCCAGTTCAGATTCGTCATACTTCTATTACATTTATTCTGCCCTCTCAGCTTTAGGTTCCGATTTTAAGTCTTAGTAGTTCTTGTTTCAAAAACAAGGAGGGAAAGAAGAAGGAAGATACAAATGTCAGATTTTAGTCACCGGTCTGTCTGTTCAAGCTAAACAAATTCAGCTGTTATCAATTGCTGTATCATTGAACACTGACTGATTGAACACATGCAGTCATTAACCTCTCTCCCCGACCCTCTTCCTCCTCTCCACCAGAAAGATGGGGAAAATACCACCTTAGCTGGGGAACACATTTCTCAACAACACTCAGGGAGTCTAGTCCACTTCCTCCTTCATGCTTGACTTCCCCTCAATTCAGACCGGGCTCAATTCATCGAATGAGGTTATTGACTCCTTCTTCTGAACAGAGCAACAAAGACACATCAAACAAATATGCCGTGGGAAATATGTCAACATGGTTACACTACAACAAGTAATTTGTCCAACTTGGCATCCCCACCCAAGAAGCTAGTCAGGCAAACCTGCTTCAAACTTATATCAAAAACAGTTACAAAATGCCCAAACTTGATCTTGATGTATATTCATTCTGATGAGCTGAATGGCCAAAATCAGAGGAGCGGGGGGGGGGGGGGGTTGCTAAAGACCATGTTAATGTTTAAGGTGACCTGGATGGAAACTTGAACTGGGGGAAGCAGGAAATGGGTGGAAGAGTANGGGGGGGGGGGGGGGGGGTTGCTAAAGACCATGTTAATGTTTAAGGTGACCTGGATGGAAACTTGAACTGGGGGAAGCAGGAAATGGGTGGAAGAGTATGTGTGTGTGCTGGGCTTGTGGTGGAGGTGTGGATGTGGTTGGTGGAGGTGGTTTTGTGGGTACCTGATATTGGTGTCAAGAGGGGAATTCTGCCTCTGGAAAGGAAGAGCTAAAAGACTGAAAACACATCACTTGAGCTACTGAGTTTCATTTGACTGTCATCCGAGCCTTTATTAAATCTTGGAAACGGTAACCAGAATTTTTAATAATGCATTAAATACAAAGTGCATTGATTATATTAGCTCCTTGGACTACACCAGAGTCGATGCATTTCTAAGACTTACTGATCTAACTCTGCCCCAAATCTCTGGCTCTTCCGTCCAGGAGCTACCCTATGAATATAGCTAAACCTGTGCTGTCCAATATGGTAGCCGCGAGCCACATGCAATGCACTCACTCTTTCAGTGTATTTAATTAAAATGAAGTGAAGTAAATCATTTAGTTCATTGTTTGCACTAAGCACATTTTAAATGCTCAGTTGCACTTGCTTAGTGGATCCTGTATCGGATAGTGCAGATATAAAATGCTTCCCTCCATCACAGAAAATTCTGTTAGCACTGATCTAGATGCTTGTTTTCAGGATCTGACAGTATGAAATATGAGCTGTGCATCCCTCAACCCTCTGAGGTTAGAAAGCAGCAGAACCTAGATCTGTTTTACATATCATCCTTCTTTCCGCTTGCCACATCTTTTTTTGTCATACTACCTTCATTATAATCTTTATCTTCATGTTTTTACATTAGATGCGACCTCAAGTTGCAATGATCACGTTCAAGTTTAGATTGTGCTCAAATTAAGACTGAAGATGTTTCCCTGTGTTCATTTCATTCCTCATGATAAATGAAACCATCAGCTGATCTTGGATGCATATTTCCTACACTATGGCATCATTCCCTCCTCCCTCATTTGTTTATAATTTTTAAAGCAAATCAAAGATATTTTTATTTCTAGTGTTTTAACATGCATCCTTAAAAATATGAAGATATTTTTATGGAACCACATTGTTATGATCATACTTAACAAAATTAACAGTAATGCCTTGTTATCATCTAATACCCCATTCATATACATTTTCCCCAGTTGTCTTAATAATTTCTTTTTACAGTTAATTTCCTCACTAAAGCTCTGAACAAGGCCCCTAGAGAATGCTTGTTTTATGTCTCTTTTTCATCAGCATTTTTTTATTATTATAATTTCAAACATATAGCAAATTTGAATTTTGCAGTGGACACTCACATATCCCAAACCTAGATTAACATTTATTTTGCTATACTTGCTTTATCGTATATCTGCCCACCAATCCATTTCTTTATCCACGAATTCATCATATTTTTTTTGATGCCCTTCAAAACAAATTGCTGAACATTGGGACACTTCCCCTGAAACACTTCATTTACTAAAGTTTAGTATTTGTTTATAGTTTTTTTTTAGCTGAGCCATCCTGCCACCTGTTGGCAGCTCAGCAGCAGCTCAGCTTGGGCCGTGAATCGAACCGGTGACCCTGTTACTCAGAGCTTGCACTCTTGAGCGAGCTCTTAACCAACTGAGCCTCTCGGCTGGCCCTGTTTATAGTTTTTGAAAGATAAAATTTCCATTTAATGAAATGCACAAATCTTAGGTGTACATTTACTGAGCTTTAACAAAGGCATACAGTTTGTAAGTCAAACCCCCATCATGATAAAGAACATTGCAGTCACCTCCAGAAAGTTATTTTCATGCCCCCTCCAAGTCAGCCCTAACCCTACACATTCCCTTCTCAATCAACCATCAATGTGAAATTTTTCCCACCATATATTAGCTTTTCCTGTTTTAGAATTTCATATCAATGGAATTCACTCAGTATGTACTTTTCTATGGAAGGCTCCTTTTACTCACAATGACGTTTTATGATAATGAGCTAGTGAGCCATGATGTTGCATGTATCAGTAACTTATTTCCTTCTGTTACTGAGCAGTATTCCATTGTCTGACTGTATCACAGTTTGTTGATCCATTCTTGTATTGATAGATGACTAAGATGTTTCAGGTTTTAGGCTATGATAAATAACACTGCTATAAACATTCTTGTATAAGAATTTGTGAACATGTTTTTATTTCTCTTAGATCAATACCTAGGAATACAGACACATTTTTAAAATAAAGTTTTTAACTAGAATATTAACATACAGCATAATTAATTATTAATCTTCATTATTATGATGTTTTTAAAACTTCACCTAACTGGAACAACTCACTTGCACATGAAAACAGCGTTTCAGCAATAAATTGGAGCCTTAAAGAGACTTGGTCCTAAAGACATTAGTAGGCTAAAAGGAAATAACTATTCCAGTGCCCCTTGAGTTGTTAGTTGATTTGGCGTCAAATCAAAAAATGAATTTTACGTGAACTTTGGATTGGGAGAAAGGAAATCTGACCTTTAGTCCCAGCCTTACCACTAACTAGTAGCTTTGTTACCTTGTGAAATAATCCAGTCACCACCAGGAAATGAGGAGCTGAGGTGTATGACCTCTGAGGTGTGGTTCAGTCATCAACCATTTCTCGAGTTTGTGCTAAGTTGTGAGAACACAGATGGGAATATGACATATCTTTTGGTCTTCAAGGTGTTTACAGTGTAGGAATGCTAGATGATGTTCTCCAGCTATAAAGTGTCTGGTATATTGCTGATTCATTATGTACCTCCTGTTGGGCAAAGCACAATATAGTCAATGAATGGATGGATGGAATCAAGAACATTATATCTGTGGGCACTGATGTGTCTAGAACCAGCTGTAATGTAAACACAATATGCTATCTACTATAATAAAGATTTAGTGTGCTTGGGGAACAGTGATGGGAAATGATTAAATAAGATGTGATTCTGAAGTTATAACTGCTTCCTCATAGAGTTTTTAGGGAGAAAAGTCTAAATTAACAGTGAAGTCTCATTTCTTATTTTAATTGAGGTAAAATTGATATGCAACATATTATTTTCAATACAACATGCTAATTTGATCTTTGTATAACATTACAAAGTGATCACCACAATAAATCTTTACCATCTGTCACTGTATAATTGACCTCCTTCATTCATTTCATCCATTCCCCAATCCCTTCTGATAACACCAATCTGTTCTCTGTATCTGAGTTTTGTTTGGTTTTGTTTTTTAGATTCCACATATAAGTGAAATCATGGTATTTGTATTTCTCTGTCTGACTTATCTCACTTAGCATAATACCTTCTAGGTCCATCCATGTTGTCGCAAATGGCAAGATTTCCTTCTTTTTGTGGCTGAGTAGTATTCCACATCTTCATCCTTTTGTCTATTGATGGACACCTAGGTTGCTTCCATATTTTGACTATTGTGAATAATGATGCATTGAACATAGGGGTACATATGTCTTTTTAAATTAGTGTTTTCATTTTCTTTGGATAAATACCCAGGAATGGAATTGCTGGATCATATGGTAGTTTCATTTTTAATTTTTTAAGGAACCTCCATACTGTTTTCCATAGTAGCTGCACCAATATGCATTCACACCAATAGTGTATAAGGGTTCTTTTTCTCCACATCCTCTCCAACACTTGTTATTTCTTGTCTTGTTGATAATAGCTGTTCTAACAAGTGTGAGGTGACATCTCATTGTGGTTTTGATTTGTATTTGCCTGATAATTAGTGATGTTGAACATTGTATGTACCTGTTGGCCATCTGTATGTCTTTGGAAAAATGTCTGTTTAGATCCTCTGTCCTTTTCTAAATCAGATTGTTTGTTTGTTTGCTATAGAGTTTTTTATTTTTTTGGATATCAACACCTTAGTAAATATATGATTTGCAAACATTCTCTCCCCTTCAGTTGGTTGCCTTTTCGTTTTGTTGATGGTAGCGGAGTTGCATTTCTGATGTAGGAAAATTTCTCCATGCTATTTCCATGCACCCAAAAATTTAAATAAATGAATATTTTGAATCAAAAGGCCTTCTTGTTAATATATAAAATCCATATGCTGTGGATCTTAAATTTCACTCTCTTTGATTTTTTTTTTTTTGATGACTATGGGGTTTGTTTTTCTGTTTGAGGTAGACTTTCCCCCTAATTTTTGCATTGCAGTCCTCTCTCCTCATTTGTGTATTCATTTAAAAAGTATTTATTGAGCCCCTACGATTAACATAAGGTGTGAGATGGTAATGCCACAGAGAGTTATAAACTAACTGAATAGGACTTATCTAAAACTAACCGTAACATCTTCTCCAGTTTGTAAATATGCCAATCACAATCACATTTATAAATTTTGTTAGAAATGAAAAACCTCTGTGTGTATGTGTGCATGCGCATGCCTTATGTTTCCCAGCAATCAGAAGCTATTATATCAACTATCATACTTAACAGTTTTTAATAGAATGGTGTACCATGGTTTGCTTTCCAAGGATTCCTCAGGGGAATTTTCAGATTTACCAATAATTTAGGAGTTCAAGAAATGGAATTTAAAGCAGCATCAATTTTAAGTAACTGGGCCCTGGGATATGTATTGCTAGAAGGTCCACTGCTCATTATATGCCCAAGCCAAGTGTATATTCACCAGACTAAGCAAAACCAGCTTGCTTAATGAAGTTCAAATTGAAAATGGACATTCAAGTTTTGAAGGTAGGCTGATAACAGCTCTTGACATTTGTCTCTGCTGTCTAGAATTAGAAAATATTTTTTAAAATAATGAGTACAGTCCATAATATAAAATGAAAGAAACTTATTTTGAATTTGTATTTCTCTGAGTTTTCACTAGTTTTAAAATAGATAATCATATATTTGCACAGGTGGGTGGGATATTAGAAGGATACCAATTTTGGGTTATGTCAAAAGCAAAACAGTAAAGCCGGGAGTAAAGACACACAGAGATGAGGGGTATCTTTCTAGTGGAGAGAGGGCAAGCTTGGATTCTGATCTCGCTGTGCCACGTGTTTGCTGTAATCGTGGGTAAATTCCATTACCTCTATATTTCTTCATTTTTTTATTTTAATTTTTTTTCTGAAAATGGGAGTGGTACTACTTTCCAAGGTAGTTGTAAAGATTAGAGACAACGTGTGTAATGCACTTAGGCTGATAGGCAGTAAAGACTTCATAATAGGTAACTAATCATCTGCTTCTGGAGAAGAAAGAATAAGACACTGGCATTGTTATTGGCCATTTTGGTTATAACCAAAACTGCTCAGAACAATTATGATGGTTGGATAAAAAGTTTTAATATCTGTATAGAATTGTGGTATTTGACTCCTGGCTACATATTAGAATCACCTGGAGAAGCTTTTCAAAACTACCAAGGCCTAGGATCCTACAAAAACTCTAGGGTTTTTTTTTGTTTGTTTGTTTGTTTTTAAGTTCTTCAGCCAAGATTGTTCAACCAAGGTTGACATATAATAATTCAGCCCCAGTGACAGTTTGGAAGCCATCATTCCTGCTGATAGCCTTGCTTTGTTCTACTGCTTAGCTCACACAGGTACTGATCTGGTTCAACCCAGATCAAAAAATTCTCTTACACATTTGCCAGTTTCCTGTAAAAGTTGCCTTCCAGTAGGTTTTGTTCTTTATTCTTATCTGCCCTCTCTGTCTTCTAAGAGGGGAGCAGGATAAGTCAGATAAAATAAAAGGAAGGAGAAAAATGAGGGTGATCAATTGTTTCTGAGTCCTTTGCGCGATCCCAGTTAACACCGCTCAGGACATCAGACATGGGATAGGCTGGCGGCAGGCCTTCCACCGGCTATACTTTGATGGCATTAGGCAGTAATCATTGCAAAAAAGGCTCTCTCCGTGAGCATGAACATTTTCTGTATACTTCTACTCTACTATGGAGAGAGAGAGATCTGATCGCTTTTCAGAAGTTAAATATAAGGAACTTTTAGGAGGAACCTTTCATTGGAATGTCCTTTGTCAATTTTCTGTTTGAATGCTAGCATTTCTCTTCAAAGATATGTCAGATTAACACCACTCTTCCGTTATACCAAAAATGATGAAATGCCCTTTTCAATAAGGACAAAGAGGCATAATGTAAAATTTTACTAGGAGGGAAAATGGAAGCTTTTTATGAGACCTGGAGAGTATGTTCGTTGAACTAGAAAAAAAGTAAGAAGAATGAATGGGTCAGGTGAGATTACTGAGCGACTTTCCTGGTTACCCCATCACCATAAAAATATATACCAAAGAAGAGGTGCAGTGATACCCATTGTTAATTAGGATTTTTGGTTGCAAGTGACAGAAACCCAATCCCAAATAGTTTAAGGAATCAATTAACAAACACATCAAATTAGATTCTATACTTAAAAAAATTACATGTATACATATATTTTACCCAACTGACAATTCCAAGGGGTGGAACATGACTGGATCAAAGGATTCAAAAGAGGTCATAGGGATTTTATATATGTATCCATCTCAGTCTGTTGTCTTCTGTGTTGGTTTTATTTTTTGGCAACTTCAGGTTTATATTGTTCATACAACTCATTCATAAGGAAAACCCTCCAGCTTTCTGATTCACCTGAGTTCTGGGACATGGAGGGTATGTCACTTGGGAAGATGGGTGGGCAGGAAAGTAGGTATCTGCTATCCTCCTCAGCTCCCTTTCCTCAGTGCAAGGGCTTCATTGATCTCCGGTAAACAAATCCCCACATTTTATGCCACAGACTCCAAAGTTGAATTACACCATATTCCTTGCACTAGTGTGGACTTCCTGACTCTCAGGGTTGTTTATCTATGTCGCTAAGCCTCTTGATAACTAGTGGAGGTGTTTATCATTTCAGCAAGATTTTGCTGTGAGAACACTGAGTGCTTGACTTGTCTCTGTTGAGAAACTTTATCTTTTTTTTTTTTTAACCAAAGGGAAGCCCATTTGCAAATACCTAGTTCTGCAGATTAGCATCAGAGTACAGGTCTGATCATGAAAGAACCAATATTATCAACATTATCTCCCTGTTTTGTTTCAAGAGCAAGAAAACCTCTTGAGCAATTATTGAGGGGGAATAAGTGCAACATGGTATTCTGTAATGTATTACAATTATTAAGGACTTGTTTTACACTTTCCCTAGTCATTTGTACACTTATAAGTTCTATTTCATGTCTCTGTTGCCTGGTACCACATAATAGGAGATGAATAAATATGTGTATTGAAGGAAGATCAGTTTTTTTTTTTTACCTTTTTACTGGATGTTCTCATTTGTCAAAATTAGAGTTACAGGTTAAAATTCACAATATGAACTCCAGGACATCCACATTTATTTGTTATTGTATAAATATATTATAACTAATAGCTTTCTATTTATATATTATAATATGGACATATTATAATATCTATATATTATAATTAATATCTTCAGGAATACAAACTGATGCCCAGCTTTCTTGAGTTGAAGTTGGCCTTGGTAATACTCTGGCTGGAGCAGTGAAGGGCCCTATCCAATTTCTTACCTCTCACCAAAACTTATCACTTTTTTCCTTTAAATTCCTAGAGCCCTTTGTGGGGAAAGAACTTCATACTCTTTGAGCACTTTCTATGTGCCAGGTGTTCTATGGACACATTGTCTTATTGAAGTCTCACAACCACACTGTAAAGCCTTCTTCCTCCTTCTCAGCCGTTAATATAATTAATTATTCCCTCCTTCATGATACCATCTATCATGGCATTTTTCCCACTGTAATCATTATTTGTTTTATTTCTGTGTCTGCTACTAGACTGAATTTTTCACCTATAGAATTTGGCTCTTATTCGGGTGTGCATTCTCAGTACGCAGTTCATGGTGGGAACTCTAGAAATATTTTTTAACAATTTAGGTATTGTGTGATCTTCGTGTTACAAATTTGACATCTGAGTCTTGCCCAAGGTTACTAAGTGGAAAGTGATAAGGTTAGTTTTTGAGCTCATGTCTACCAGATTGGAAAGCTTGTTCTCTTTCTGCTAAACTACTCTAGGAAAGCAAGATTGGCTGAGATGATGAGGATGATTGGTGAAGGGAGATATAAGAGAAAAATGATGAAGAGTTGTTGCTTACTGGGCTGGGAAGGGAGGTGAATTATAGTTGCTCTGTTTAGCAGTGTTCTGACCCCAGGACTTCCATCCCCAGCAAACTGCATATACATGTGCACATGCAGACACCATGGGGGACTTTTGTCACAGAGGAAGTACTGAGTGAGCAGAGCTCAGAGAAAGCATTTCTTGGAAAGCTATTCACCATGAGAATAACAAAGAGCTAGAGCACTAAGCCATCCACCAGGACATAAAAATATCATTGTCATAACTGAAACTTCTCCGTAATGTTCTGTGTGGTGGGATTTTTACCTATAACCAAGTGGGGCTGGTGAGTGGCAGCATCTGCTATACTTCCATTCTCACATACTTGGTTTTTTTTTGTTTGTTTTAATGAACAGCTTTATTTGGGATATAATTTACATACCATACAATTCACCTATTTAAAGTGTACAATTCAATGGGTTTTAGTCTATTTACAGAGTTACTTGTGCGGCCATCATTACAATCAATTTTAGAACATTTTCATCACTCCTCTAAAAAAATCCACTGTGCCCATTACCAATCAATTCCCTTTTCTTCCCACCCGTGTCCCTCCCACCCCCTACTCCAGCCCTATATAACCACTATGCTACTTTCTGTCTTTATAGATTTGCCTATTCTGAACATTTCATATAAATAGAATCAATACAATATATGGTCTTTTGTGACTGGCTTCTTTCACTTAGCTTAATGTTTTCCAGGTTCATACATGTTATATAGCATGTATTAGCACTTCCTTCCTTTTATTACTGAATAGTATTCCATTGTATGAACACATCACATTTTATTTATCTATGTATTCATTAATTGATGGACATTTGGATTGTCTCTACTTTGGGGCTATTATAATGCTACTATGATCATTCATGTAGAAATTTTTATGTGGTCATAAGTCACATGTGTGGTCATTTATGTGGTCATTTCTCTTGGGTAAATACTTAGGAGTCGAATTACTGGGTTATATCGTAATTCTGTGTTCAACCTTTTGAGCAACTGCCAGACAGTTTTCCAAAGTGCCTGCACCATTTTGCATTCCCACCAGCAGTGTTTGAGGGTTCCAATTTCTTTACATCTTTGCCAACACTTGTTATTAGTCTTTTTTTATTATAGCTGGCCTAGTGGGTGTGAAGTGGTATTTCTTCATGGTTTTAATTTGTATTTCCCTGATGACTAATTATGTTAGTCATGAAAAGCACATTTTTTATGTGCTTTTTGGCTATTTGTATATCTTTGAAGAAATGTCTATTCAAATCCGTTGCCCATTTTTTAATGGGTTATTTGTCTTTTTATTATTGAGTTGTTGGTGTACTTTGGATGTAAGTCCTTTATTGGATATATAATTTGCAAATATTTTCTCCCATTTTGTGGGTTATCTTTTTACTTTCTTAGTGATGTCCTTTGAGGCACAAAAACTTTTAATTTGGTGAAGACCAGTTTAATTTTATTTTCCTTTTGTTGCTTGTGCTTTTGGTATCATATCTAAAAGGCCATTGCCTGATCTAAGGTCATAAAGATTTATGCTTCTGTTTTTCTTCTAAGAGTTTTACAGCTTTAGCTCTTAGATTTGGATGATTATCCATTATGATTTAATTTTTGTATATGGTATGAATTAGGAGTCCAACTTTATTTTCTTGCATCCAGTTGTTCTAGCATCATTTCTTAAAAATACAATTTTTTTCCACTGAAGGGACTTAACACCCTTGTCAAAAACCAATTGACCATAGATGTATGTTGTTTTTTTCTCTAGACTCTCAATTTGATTCCACAGATCTATATGTCTGTCCTTATGCTAGTACTATACTGATTTAATTACTTAGCTTTATAGTAAGTTTTGAAATTGGAAAATGTGAATCCTCCAATTTTGTTCTTCTTTTCAAGACCGTTTCGGCTATTTTAATTTTCATATAAATTTTAGGATCAGCTTATCGATTTCTTTAAAGAAGCTAGCTGGAATATTGAGGGGATTGTGTTGAATCCATCAGTTTAAGTAGTACTGCCATCTTAACAATATTATATCTTTGACCCATGAACATGAGATGTTTTTTCATGTATTTAGATCTTTCATTTCTTCAACTCATTTTATAGTTTTCATATTATTTTATTCTTTTCGATGCTATTTTAAATGAAATTGTTTTGTTAATTTTGTTTTTTGGATTGTTCATTGACAGTGTATAGAAATGCAATTGATTTTTGTATATTGGTCTTGTGTCCTGCAACCTTGTTGAATTTGTATATTAGTTCTAATAGTGTTTTAGTAGATTCCTTAGGATTTTCTACATTTAAAAACATGTTGCCTGTGAATATATATAGTTTTACTTCTTCCTTTCTAATAGTGATGACCTTTAGTTCTTTTTTTCTTGCCTAATTGCCCTGGCTAATATCTCCAGTACAATACTGAGTACATGTGGCAAAGAGTCTTGCTCCTGATCTTGGGGGAAAGCATTCAGTCTTTCACTATGAAGTGTGATGTTAGCTGTAGCTTTTCGTAGATGCTGTTTATCAGGTTGAAGACTTTTCCTTGGTTCTTAAGTATGTTAAGTGTTTTGTTTTGTTTTTGTTTAATTGGGGAATTGGGGGATGGGAACAGTGCTGGGGAATTGGGGGAAGGGGAACAGACAAGTTGCTGTCGTTTTGTTCTTCAGTCTAGTTGTGGAGGACGTTGCTTCACTGACCCAAATTCTTAAGTATGTTAAGTGTTTTGTTTTGTTTTTGTTTAATTGGGGAATTGGGGGATGGGAACAGTGCTGGGGAATTGGGGGAAGGGGAACAGACAAGTTGCTGTCGTTTTGTTCTTCAGTCTAGTTGTGGAGGACGTTGCTTCACTGACCCAAATTGGCACCATCATTGCGCTCTTCCCAGGCGAGGCATATCAGTCGCCGGCTTCTGGACGGCCGCTCACTGCGGCTGCTGGCCGCTCACGCTGGCTGCTGGCCACATACGGTAGCCCATGGCAACCCACTGGCACAGGGGCTGCAGCCTACCCCTACGCCGGCGACTCACGGCAGCCCAGCTCCAGGTTGAGCTGTTGTTCAGCATCTTAGCTGTGGAGGGCAGTGTCACTGGCCCTCCTATGTGGGATCCGAACCGGGGCCCTCTGGCATCCCAAGCCAGTTCTTAACCAACGCGCCACTCGGGCGGCCCTATGTTAAGTGTTTTAATTATGAAAGGTTGTTGCATTTTGTTGAATTTTTTTTATGTTTATTGAAATGATTGTGTAGTTTTTGTCCTTTATTAATATGGTGTATTGCAGTGATTGATTTTCCTATGTTAAAATCTTGCATTCTTGGGATAAATCACACTTGATCATGGTGTATAATCCTTTATATGTTGCCAAATTCTATTTGCTAGTATTTTGTTGAGGACTTTTGCATATGTATTCATAAGAGAGGTTGATTTATAGTTTTCTTGTGATGTCTTTGTCTGGATTTTGTAATAGGGTAATAATACTGGCCTCATTGACTTGAAGTGTTCCATCCTCTTCTATTTTTTTAAAGAGTTTATGAAGAATTAGTGATAAACATACTAAAAAAAATTGGTAGAATTCATTAATGAAGCCATCTGTTTCTGGGCCTTTCTTTGTGGAAAATATTTTTATTACTAATTCAATCTCTTTCCTTGTTATAAGTCTTTTCAGATTTTCTATTTCTTCTTGAGTCTGTTTTCATAGTTGTGTCTTTCTAGGAGTTTGTCCCTTACATTTTGGTTATCTAATTTGCTGGAATACGATTGTTCATAGTATTCCCTTATAATCTTTTCTTATTTCTGTGAGGTCAGTAGTGATGTCCCTCTTTTATCCCTGAGTTCAGTAAGTCAAGTTTTCAACTAACTAAAGGTTTGCCACTGTGGTTGATTTTTTTTTTTTCAGAGAACCAACTTTTGGTTTCATTGATTTTTATAGTTTTTCTATTCTCCATTTCCTTTATTTCTATTTAAATTTTTATACTTATCTCCACTCCCTTCTGCTGTTTCAGGTTTAGTTGCTCTTCTTTTCCTAGCTTCCTAAAGTGGTTAGATTGTTTACTGCAATTTAATTGTTGTCTCCTTTCTCTATCTCACAAGACAGTTTGTGAATGTGAATGACCATTGCTGAATTTGAGTCAGTGCATTCTGACCATCTTCTTTGGGGACAGAGTGACAAGGCATCTGAATAGCTGAGGCAGGTACACAGAGAATAACTGATGATGTACTGGCCTCTCACTATGATGGACTCCCTGTGGCACTGGTTCTGGAGCCATAACATGGGCTGGGGAGTCTGGCTGCCTGGGTGTGAATTCTGTCTCTGCCACTTAATAGCTGTGAGACTTTGGAAAACTTACTTATGTTCTTTAAGCTTCAGTTTACACATTTGTAAAATAAGCAGAGAGCTAGTTACTACCTCATAGTGTTGTGAGGAATAGATGAGCTAACATGTGAGGAACTTAGCCCAGAGTTGTTACATGGCAAATACTCAGTGAAGATTTACTCTTCTCATTTTGTTGTTGTTGTTGTTAGGTCAGATAGAAATATGCTGAGCTAACTCCATGTAAAATAGCTACAAAGCCCAGGGTTGTGTTTCCATTAGTTTGCACTTCTTTGCTGACCATCCAGGACCTCACCCATATATGCTTTCAGGATGAACCTCACCTGCATTTGCTACCAGGTACTGAGACACATTTCCTACTGGGGTGTGGCAGCCCTGGATGTTACTTTCAAACAAGAGGTCTTTTCTCAGAGATCATAGACCTTACTTATTTATCATCCATCCATATTATAATGATGATATGAGAACAAAGGCAGGAAATATATTTTCCTAAACAAATTCAAAACAAACTCAGGATGGGAGTACCATAAATTAGGAAAATGGGATCATTAAAAAATTCTAATTTAAGTTTTAGAGTACCTCAAATTCTCCTCCTGCGGCGGGGCTAGAAATGCCCTTCTCTGAACGCACCAGAGGAGCGAACATGAAAGTCCTGTTACCTGAGGCTTCGTAGCATATTTTCCCATTATACCTTCAAGGCACATGGCTGCTGTTATGTGCCTAATGGGCATTGGGATTAAAAAAAAAGTACATACATGGTCATTCTCTGGTTGAAGGATAAGAATAACAATTACTTTTACAAGAAGAAAGGAGGCATGGATAAATCCTGTTCTGGAATCTTCAGTTAGCCTCCTTTAAATATAATCTCTAGTTATTTATGAATGGTGTTAGCTAAGATAATCTTCAAACCTTCAAACAAAGTAATATTTTATTCACTATAGCTAGACAATATTTTAATGGTATTACCATTTGAATATAAATATTAGCATTTAATATTAAAATAATAGGCAAACATTTTAATAATATATTGCTTCTCTTCCTGAAAATGCATAACATTTTCATGTATATTGTATATTATTCCCCTTGCAACATCTCTGAGGTTTTTCTAGGGAAATAATTATTTCCATTTTACCTGTAAGAAGAAGAAATAAAATATTTTAAAGAGATTTTTCCCCAAGGTCTTCTAATTAGAAGAACCATTGCTCAATTATTTTGCCTCCCTAATTTCCTTTCTTCCTCTCACTCTCTCTCTTTCTTTCTTTCCCCAGTAAACCTTTTTATTAAAAGCATCACTAAGTAGTAGATAGATGTGGATTCCCCTTCTTTTTTCTGGCCCTGTAGATGCAGAGAAATTAGAAAATACTAGGGAAAGAGTGAAGAAAAGAACTCAGTCTACAAATTGATAATCACCTTTCTTTGGTATGTAAATTAAGAAGATGAATTTTATCCAAGGATCAGTGAAAAGGAGATTTGGGTTTTTTTTTTTTGAAGACTGAATTTAGTATAAGTAGTCAAAGATATAGTTGTATTAATAATAACAATTAAACTTTATGTATTTCTTCACACACGGAGCATGCCATTCTTATTCTTTGTGTAGCCATGCTTACAAATAACTATGTAAGGATGTGAGAGACAGGGCACATGAGGTGCTGTGGAGACTGTGGGCCATGGGTTCTAAATTAGACAATTAGAGTGACCTGGGATCAGCAGCCGCACACACTGAGGCAGGTGTAAAGGTGTGTGTGAGAGAGAGAGAGAGAGAGAGAGAGAGAGTGTGTGTGTGTGTGTGTGTGTGTGTGTGTGTGTGTGTGTTGTACATCATATCTAGACACTGGTCTTTGATAAGAAAAATATAGATGATGTAGAGGTGAAATTGCCAACCACAAAGGACTTCTCAGTTCCTGAGACTGATTCATTCTAGTTTCTTTTTTGTATTATTCAGTTCCATCTGCCAATCCTCAATAAAAGTTGCACTGTGCTATAAAAGAGCTCATAGATGACCTTGAGCACTCTGAGGTTGCTCATGGTATAGTTCCCTCCTGGGGGAGCACAGGGAGGAATTTTGGGTGGCTATTGGAATTTTAGGACCCTTCCACTCCAGTGAATGCTGAGAGAAGTATTGGCATTGACTTTGGGATCCCAAATGAACCCGAAACCCTGTTTGTTATTTAGACTTCTACTTATATAATTGAACAAAGTTCAATTTGAATCAAGTTGAACGTATTTTTATGTTTATTGGACACAAAATTTTTTCCCCCTGCAAACTGCCTGTTCATATCTTTGCTCATACTCATATTTATTGGGTTATATTTTTCTTATTGACTTATAAGAGCTCTTGCATATTAAGAAAATTGAGTCTTCTATGTGTTGCAACCCACTCCATTTGTAGCTTGTCTTTGATTTCATTTTAATAACTATTTCTAAATTCCACTTAATGCTCAGTTTTTGATAGAAAAGTAATCATTAGGACCAATTTTCAGTTCAGTTTGAAGTTTAGATAAATTCTCAGTTTCAACCTTAGCTACTGTGTTTAGTTGTTTAATTCTCCAACCTAAGTTCAATTATTAACTAATGTGTCTTCTGGCATATATGTACGTGCATATGAAGAGTCTAAAACCGAGATTTTTTTTTTATATGATAATTTTTCCTTCATTTCTGTAAGAGAACTAAGTGTACCATTAATGGTATTCTATTTCTTCAATTAATCATGGTTTTTCTTTGTAGTTTTACTTCCAATAAATGTGTTAGTGACAACCACTCAAAAGAAATTTAATAAGCAGTTACTGTTAATCACATGCTTGTAAGTTTGAGGGATGTATCTACTTCCTCTTCATAAAAGTATTTTCACAGTGGTGTGGTTTTCCAATTTAAAAAATTGTCCATTTGAGTAATTATAAGGAGTCATGACTAACACTATTACTTTCATTAACACTTCAGATCAAAGTGATTTTTGTATAAATATTTTCATAGTTTCACTAAGAACTCTGACAATTTCAGTGTTGGCATTTCTAAAAACATACTGTTAATAAGCTGCCCCACTGCCATTTCTTGGTTTCCTTGTCTGTAAAACAAAGCTGGAGAAATGAAGTTCTTGTCAAGGCACTGAGGTGTCAGAGGCACATATGGATTTCAAATCAGAGGCCTGAAACAAACATGGTAGAACTGACGAAGCACACACATGCATATTCTTCCTAACCAGAGATAACAACCGTTAATGTGACTTGATTCTTCCTAACCATTTCCATAGTTGTTCAAACCACTAGAGAGATTGAGCTTTGAGGTCTTTGTTTCACAGTGATTCTTAATAAGCAAAAATTTCTTACTATGATTTATGGCTCTGTGTTATAAGTCAAAATTATTTTACCAATAGTTTGAAATTCTTGTCAAGAGCAATTATTGAGCACCCAACATTTAGTGAATTTCTGTGTGTATTCACTGGGAAGGGGAGAGATTGAAAGTAAATACCTTGGATATACTTCAGAAGGAACTATCATCTTATCAGGCAAGCAAATGACAACTATGAAGAAACAAAAAATCCTGACTACTGGTATATCTCAATTTTTACAAGATGACCTTAAACTCTGTGTATAAGTTTTAATTTTCATATGTGAACTTAGAGTTTATGTACACTAGAGGTATTTTGCTATTTAGGCAATGTTGTTGATGAAACAGGAATTTCCATCCATTTTGCAAGTCTGATTGCAAATGACAAGCACACAATTGCCAAATGTTTAAAACAAGAAAAATGCTGAAGCAATGTGGCAGAAAAGTTGTTTGCAGAAATGTAGACACCTGGATAAGAAGACTTTAAGAAGATGATTCTAGGGGAGAATTAGGAAGGAAAACAAGAATCTGTTTAGATAGAGAAGATAGAAAGGTCCTCTTGGGGATTTTGCTTGTGTGCGTGTGTCTTTGAGGTTGAGAGGAACAAAGGGAAATTATGCAGGGGTTTGTAGTCAAATATAACCAAAGATTTGCAGTTCATGATCAAAAGCTTGTAATGTTATGGATGACCAAGGATCACATCAAATTCCCTTCATGGGAGTAACGTGATCCCAAACGTACTTAAAGTAGACAGTTCTTCCTACTGCCGTCATGATGGTTACAGGGTACGTGGTTATCAGGGACAGAAGCAAAGGGGTGGAAGTGGGAGGTTGTGCATGGTTAGTGCTGAACCAAGTCGGTGAGAAAATAAAGGAAAACAATTGGCAGAACTTGATGATGGGCTGAAAAGAGGAGAATGGGAGCTAGAACAAAGAGATTTGTTTATCAAATCATTTTAATTTTTCTGATGATCAAAGGCATATAAAATTGAACGTATGTGTGCGTAATGTTAAAATACAGAAGCACATAAAAATTTTTCACCCATATTTAATATTCTTACCACCTAGAGACAATCACTGTCAATATTTTGTTACATTTTTCTAGTTTTTATTTCCATAGTATCAGTTGAGATCACACTGTACATACAATTTTAGTACTGTTTTCTTAATCTCACATATAAATCTTTACTCATGACATTAAAATCCTTCATAAATGTAATTTTTAGTGGCTAATGAACCACATTTTTAAACCCATTCCCTTAAGGTCAAGCATTTGGGTAGTTTCTAAATTTATATATAAAGAATTCTGAGATAAACATCTCTGCATGTGAACTTCAGTTTTATTATTTCTTTAGGATAGATTCTTAAAGACATAATTGCTAAGTGAAGGCAATGAACATTTTCCAAGGCTCTTTATAAATGTTATAAAGTTTTTTTTTAAAGAATGTTTTTGATCCGTTTATACTGGTCTTACTGAAGAGTGACATTTAAGCATTATTTGTTCAAAATATTTGCTAATTTTATTGGTTAAAAGTGATGATTATAATTTTTTGCTTTAATATACATTGTTTGCTTACCAATGTGAGGTTGGACATTTTGTTGGGTTTGAGAGTCATTTGTAATTCCTAGAAAAGAGACATTAAAATATAAATACCATACATACATAATGTGTAAATTAATTGGCATATTTTATGTTAGTAGTTAATAGGACATCTAAATAGATTATAGAATATTGTTTTCAATGGAAAGCAAGGGCCAAGTGATATAACTGAGGAGTGGACATAACAGGGTGGGGAAGAAGACCCTAGACCATAGTGTTGGGGGACAGAGCGAAGGGAGGCCAATAATGGAAAATCTGCAAAAACAGATCATAGTCATGAGGGGAATTATATAAGAACAGGGTTATAAAGCCAAGATGGAAAGAAAATGAACACAACAAAAAACAGAAAGCTAAGGTGGGCCAGGTAGAGTTAAAGGCCAGAAAGTAATACAAGGAAAAGAGTCCTATTGGGTGGAAAATGAGAGAGGTACCTACTCACTAGAGTCCTCCAACTCCACTTTCCACGAGGGCCTGGGAGCTTCTCAAGAATTATCCAGGCAGGCTCTTATTTATGCAAGTCTTTGTTTCCCTCAAATTTGGCAAAGTGTCCATATACCTTTTGTATAACCCCTTCCCCCATCCACCTTCCCAGTATGTCTCTTAAATTTGTGGTTTATTCCTTTTAATAATGTAGGTCGCTGTGACTATATTTTGGTTTTTTGTTTGTTTGTTTCTTGGCCCTGGTAAGTTCTCCATACATTCTTTTGAATTAAAAAAATGATAAAAAGTACCAGACAAAACTAGAAATGGAGAGGACCACAGAGTTCATGCACAATGTATTTAGCAACAAAGTTAAGGACCGAGGGCATTGGTTGCCTAAAACCTAACTTTTTAAAAATAACCTTTTAATATGCTGCCTGATGATTAACAACACCCACACTATATATTTGTGTTTTCACTGCTTATGACTGAATGCCATGCCATAAAAAATAGTTTGGCCCCGTATGACTGACATAGTATGATGGCATTACCCATTTGCTATTGCTCAGGCTGAACATGTTAGTCATCCTGGGCACTGCTGTCCTACATGCCATCCATGAACCAGCTCTGTCAACGCTGCCTTTAAAATACAACTCAAAGTCACCTTCTCCTCATCACCTCAGCATTACCACTCCCGTGTAATCCACCATCATCCTATTCCCTGGATGACCAGAACAACCTCCCAAACTATCTCTCAGCTTCCTTTTTTCCATGCCTGTGATTTCTTCTCCACACCACCATGATCTTAAGAAAAAGAAAATCAAATTATATCACTTCTCTGCTCAGAACCCTCCAATATGCCCAATAGAACCTAAAGTCCTTAGAATAAGGCCCTCATCTGACCCCTGCCTGCTTTGCTCACTCTATTGCCACATTGCCCCTTTCTGGCTGATCTTCAGGTACCCCAAGTTTGTTCTCTTGCCACAGACTCTCCTTCCTTCTTCTGGATTGCTTTTTCCCTGGGCTTCCAAACTGCTTGACTTTGTCAGGTCTCTGATCTAGAGAGGAAGGATATCCCTGACCACCCAACCTAAACAGCCCCCATTTTTTTCTCCTAACCCTGCTTTATTCTTGCTCATAGCATTTATCACTCTCCTCCCTCCTCAGAACATATATATTTGCTTGTTTATTATGTTTCCCCAGCATGATGGGAAACGCTTTGTCTTTCTTGGTTATTACCACTCTGTCTCCAAGGTCTAGAACAAAACCACACACATTAGATGATCAGGAACGATTTGTTGAATGATTGAATAACTTATGTAACCAATTCAAAAATCAAGTCTTCAGACAACAGTATGGTGGTTACCAGAGGGGAAGATGAGTGAGGGGAGGTTGAAGAGGGTAAAAAGGGTATAAAATATATAGTGACAAGGAGACTAAACTTTGGGTGGTGAGCATACAATGCAATATACGGGTGATATACTGTAGAACTGTACAAGTGAAACTTATATAATCTTATTAACCAATGTCATCCCAATAAACTTAATTTTAAAAAGGAAAAAAATCAAGTGTCTTACAAAGTTATAATTTGCTCATAGTAAATTAGGTTCATTATCTCTAAACTATTTGTTTCAGTACTATTTTATGTTGTCCTTTTTCTTGAACACATACTCCTTTCTAATTTTAGCACCCTATGTAAACTGATCAGCCTTGCAATTGATCTTTTAAAGATATCCTTATGTTTCTCATTAATGACTTAACAACCAGCGTTTATAGATCCACAGTAGCCAAAGTTTTAATCCGTTACATTTTTCTTGGCATGGTTTCTATTATTTCCATATTTCTTTCAAATTTCTTCAGACTGTCTACTTTTATGTTCTCAAAAAATTTAATAGCTCCTTTTAGAATGTAGTGAACGCATATGTTGAATAGATAATTAAGCTTAGACAAGAACTGAACCCAAAAGTTTTAAGAAAAAAGTGTTCACAGTCTTTTAAAGACAACATAACTTATTTAGTACCTTGCCAGCTATTCAAGCCTCTGATGAGATTCAGTTTCCTGGTTGACTAAGGTATCATAAACTTTATTATGGTTAAGGTTTATACCAATATTGATAATATCCAGTTCTTGAAATAAAAAAATGCTTTAGAAAAAAGGTTTTAAAAAAATCAAAGCAAATAGCTACAGGAAAGTGCACATGTTCAAGTTCGGGGCTTTGCGAGCATCCATGTTTGTAACGTAATATGACTGTAAATTTGGGGACGCTTTCCACATGGGCTCTGGTCAATTTAACAGTGCTCTCTACCTGACTCCATAGTTCTTGCCTACACAGCTCATGGTGCTTTGTTTCACCTTGTATTTTATATGTTCGAATTGTTTGACATTTCATTGTGTCTCCAAAAAGATTATTAACTCCGAGTTAATAGAGACCACATCAGGGGCAGGTCTTTGACAGCATTTCTCACCCCCACCCCCACCCCCAGTGCTTGAATACACCTCAGAGTTATTATTGAAAGTGCATTGGAATGGGAAAGCACAGCACTCACAAAAACCAAAAAGCTAGAGGATTTCTGTGGCGATTTTGAGGAAATTAGTAAAAAACACCATTTAATTATTAAAGAGCAAAACTTGGCTAAGCCACATACTTCCTGAGCTCTCGTTACCCGACTGTCCATTCTGAGGTGGGGATCTACCTCTTACATCATGACTTGTGGTCACTGGCTTTCTCTAGCCCAAGTGGAACACAGGGCTTGGACTTGTACACATGATTTATGACTTTGTAATAAGTATCTCCTCTCCACCCACATTCAATATTTATTCTGAACTTCCTTTTTTAAAAATAAAAAGTCTGTCAAAACTACCATAGGATATATAAAGTCTGGTAATTGCTTAGCTTATGAGATAACTCCAGTTTGCTATGTTAGATGGGCAGAAAAGAAGCACTATAAAATCTAACAGGTATCTAAAAATTAGTGAAGAATGCTGTCTAGGATAGAGGAAGAGTTTAGGGAGAAAATGCAAAGAGAATTATTTTTAGATTTAAATTAGATTTTGTAGCTTTTTAAAGTTATTGCTTCACTCACCAAGCATTAGTTTCCCTATCTGGCTCCACAGATACCATCTCCAAGGGTTCCCAAGCTTTTTTCTGTAGGTACAGAAATGCCTGTTACTGGCAGTATCCGAGCAGCAAGGTAAAGGGTGGGTAGGTAGATAGAAAGGCAGGTGATTAGGAAGAAAGAAAGAAGAGAGGAAGGAAGGAAGACAGTCTACTTACCTAGAGGTGGTAAAGTGGGACCTCTATGAGCCGGAGTCCCCAGGTTCAAATTCTCACTTCACTGTTTGCTAATTAGTTACTTCATTTCTTGTCCCTTAGTTTTCACATCTGTAAAATTGGAACAATACTAGTACCTACATCAAAATGTATTTATGAGGATTGCATATGTTGATATATGTGAAGCACTTAGAAACAGTGTCTGGTATCCGACAAGGGCTATAGAGAAGAGTTAGCTAACGTTTTATTACGAGGTGATAAATTTAAGTGAAAGTTAGACAGGAAACAGGTGAAGATTCTACCTTGTGCCGCTTCATTGGCTGCCTCACCCAATGGACCCTTGTCACTGTATGTAGTAAGCGTGGGTGCTTGAAGTCTGGGCTCTTGATGACTGCTTTTGTGACACATTTAAATTTTAAAGTTAAAAAAGAAATGTGTCTTGCTTGAGTAAAGCTTGGGAGGGACGGAGTTGGTTGGAGATGGGGTGGGGCTATACTTCATCTAATCTTGGGTAATTCTCTCATTCACTTTGTCTAAGAAGTTACAGACGGGGTCTCCAGTAGACATAATAACATATAATATTACAGAGCTTTCGAATTCACTCATCCAGTGTTGAATGTTGGAACCTTAGATTCTGAAGAAAATTGAGTAGCCTGATCCACTCCCACCTATATCTTCCCTATCTCTCTGAGTCAGTGTTCCTGGTCAAGGTGAACATGTCTAAGGGTTAGGAGCTCATTCATATCTGTGATCGGGGTGGGGCTAAAGGCTATGATTAAAAGGAAGTGAAGAGCTAGCGTAAGGGTGCTTGGAGATAGGTCCCAGAGCAGCCCAGCCTGGCCAATATAAACCCTCTGACGTTCCTGCTAACCGGAGAAAGTAGTGCAAAGTCAGTTTTATTTCAAAACAATCCTCCAAAAGCATTACGTTCCTTTTTGGATTTCCTTCCACAGTACCAGGTACCTGGCTCCTCCTGCTGTATTAAGATGTCTGCTGCCTTGCCTATGTCCACATTAAATAGCTACTACTATGTAAACAGAAGTACTTGACATACAATTTAAATGAGTTTAGATATATGCTTCGATTAAAAGCATATCCCACTAGAAATCAAATGGATTCACAAGCTTAATTTTATAAGTGATAAATAGTAAATATACTTGCTTTTTAAAATATATTTTCCCTTGTAAGTCAGACACCATGCAGATCACCCCCCCCCCCGCCACCACACACACACATATATTCCTATTCTCCTTTCCTGCTGTTTTTTCTCCTTAGCTCTTTATCAGTTAACATACTATATATTTTACTGATTTATTCTTTCAATGTTTTCTCCCCCACGAGTCTATAGGGTTCATGAGGGCAGGGATTTTTTTGTCTGTTTGGCTCACTGCTGTAGCCCTAGTACCTAGAACAGCGCCTGACACTTAGAAGGTACTTGATAACATTGATTGAGAATGACATACACTAATGTTAGTTACTGTTATAATTTTACTCTTTAAAGTGATTGTACTAATTGAGAGGATACCATTTTAAATTTTAAAATGAAAGCCCTCAGATTCTCCCTTAATGTCCAGATAAGATAAACTCTTCATCCCAGAGATAGCAATGCACATTATTTAATTTTTCCTGTTGATAACATTAATAAGATATTTAACAAATCACCGAAAGAAAATACTATGGTGGTTTTAATCAAACATTTGTGTGGCTACTGCTCTATAAAAACAAAGAAAGACTTTGTGGTCTAAAGTGATGATAGAAGGGGACAGGTAAAGGGATGTTACCAATGCATACAGCTGAGGCCAAGCCCTTGTGGACGTTGCATGTGTGTAAACCAAAAGCATATTGGAGGCATTAATCCTTTTTATAATATCACCATTCTTCTGGTAGGTTCTGTGTGTCACATACATTCTTCAGGAGGACTCTCCTATGAGTGCACGCATGCCCTCATCTTTTTTACCTCACTTTTCCAATGCTGGTTAGTAAATTTTGTGGCCAACTATTATTGCTGAAACCATCAATAAACACACTTACATGGCTTCAGTCCAATAGTCAACACCTTTTCAGATGCAGGCTCATACCTCAGCTTGTATGTGTGTACAATTTCTTCCGCTTATGCTTTAGTCATGCATTAATACAATAAACAAGTTCAGCAAAGGTTTTGAAATTCTAAATAGTGCAAAATCTACTTTGGCAAATTATATACTACTATTATATAGAAAGCAAACACACATTCACTTGATCTTTACATTAGCTATACCTTAGCCTTTAGATAAGTTAAAATACCTTTTTTTAAATGCTCTCTTAGTAGGATGTGAAGGTGACCTTACTAGTTATTACTTATATTCAAAATAGCCCACAAAGTAATTTCCTGCTTTTGTATTATGTCTTTCCCAGTGCTTCACTTCCTCCTCTCCCAGACCTGTCCAAATCTTGTTTCTTGTTCTTTTTTTCAAATCTACTTTAGAGCTTATCTGGTCTCAAGATTCTATTTTGCATCTGCATTTTTTCTTCTTATATCTATATTTTGCCTGGTGTCTCTCTAAAAACAAGAGTGATTTGTTAAGACAAAGGATCACTCCTCAAGAGATGACTTGAGCTTGTTGTATGTCAGATTTATCAGAAGTTAACACAGCAAATGTAACACGACGGGACACATCTACTGTGATGTCATTGATGTATAGTTTTATACATTTGCCTCCATCGAGGGCTATATAGTAGAAGTCAATGTCAGTGGCAGTAGTACAAAATGTGACTCTTACTGTTGTGCTGTGTACTTTTCTATATTGTTTGAATTCGTTATAGCTAGTGTTTTTACAAAGACCATAGATATCTGTGTGCCTGTGTGCATGTATTTTTAAAATTAACTTTGTTCAAAGCAAAGGCAGGAAAAAATTGCTTCTTTTTGTTTAGGGCAGGCTGTGATTGAAATGATTGCTTTCAGGTATTCAATGAAAAGCTTACTACCTTACTCTTACTCGTACCTACCTTACTCTGCCTTACTCTTAAAATGTATCATTTTGAGATGGTTTGTTTCCCAAGTTTTTGCATTCTTGATGTTTGGTATAAGAATGTATGCACATGCACACGCACGCATGCAAACACCCACTCACACGCCAAATCTCCAAACCAAAAATACTGTTTTTGTAATGCTTAGAGCATGCCACACACCCAGAGTTTATAAAAATTCTTATGTAGTATACTCAATTACTCTGATATAAAAGGCAGATTTTCGGTAGTTTTTTGGAAACACTGTTTTAGTGTCATTGAAGGGTTGCTTCAATTTTCTTCAGTCAAAACCAAGCAATTTCATTTTATATGATATTTAACATTGATTATAATCTTAGACATGGTCTGAATTTTGACTGTTTACTAACCTGCTGGTATTTTCTAGTCACTATTGGTAGTTTTAGATTATATTATTTGGGAGCAATAGAATTGTCTGTCTTAAAAAATATAGTTAGGTAAATGATTTAAAACTTTCTTGTTCACTTTGGCCTTTTTACTTCCCATCCGGCTACTTCACATGGCTAAGGTTTATAGAATTTAATAAGGTTAACAATTACAGCATGACCACTAAGGGGAAACTGGAGACCACCATTTTCGTTTTAGGAGGAGTTACAGATTTGTTTCTTTATATGCTATGGAGCTCATTTTAATCCTGGTTCAGAAGGTCCCCAGTCCTGATGTCACCTGCATTGAGGAGCCTCCTGGAGTCTTTATGCTCCCCTTCCCCTGATCTCCCAACTGCCTGAACTGAAAACTCAACCTCTTGAGGAGGCTCCATCTCCTAACTGCTGGAAAAGGAGTGTATTTACTCTGCTTAAGTGCCTCAGGTCTGCCTGATCCGTTGTTATGTACAGACTGTTTTTATTATCAATGAATCATGTTTTAATATTCCCTTTTTTTCTTTCTATGCCCCTTCTATTTTTCTCCACTTCTTACCAGTAACTCCACTTCCAGCTCCAAATTGATAAAGTAAGATAAAATGAGGGTCTAGTTCATGTGTAATTTTTCATGTGTAATCATAAATATGATTGTTGGTCGTACTTAGGAGGAAGGAAAAAGGGTACTCAGTCCAGATCATTTACCCCAGAGATAGTAAGAAAAAAAAGCAGCATTTGCTAAAAATATAACATTTCTAAGAAATCACAGTAATATTTTTTGAGTATTCTATAGGCCAAGAAATTTTCTAACTACTTTTCATGTATTCATTCATCTAATCCCCCCAACCTCCCGAAGGAAGTAAGAATTATGTTTTTCTTGTCTGTGTCAAACAGTACAAGGTTGTGGGCACCTATCTTACTCTAGGAAGGTAGATTTGAAAAATCATTTGTTTCCTTTTAGTTCATATTGGCGTTTGAATAACATATTTCGGTTAAATTTCTTTCTCTGTGAAATGCCAGACCTTCTGTTTCCTTGGGCCTTCCCCAAATCCATTTGTTACAGTGCGTTTTCCATGAAGTTTTTAGACGGCTGTTGAGCATTTTGTATCTGGTAACTTTAACACCTCCCTCCTTTCTGGGCCACCCACTCACGGCTCAATCGAGGTGCCCTTAGCAAATGACTCCCAAGGCATGTAAGTGGCCAAAGCTCATTGACCAATGAGGAGACGTGTGTTCTGTATAACAGGGTTAACGCAGTTCCTGGGATCAGGAGCGAAGGTTGCTTAAGCAAAGCTTTTGTTACTATTAGCCTGTCGCATCCAGATTTCAAGACTGGAAAGGTAGGGGACACCTTATTTGTTTTATCTGTATAATAAGAGGAGACGGTTGTGTTTGGTTAAAGTATAATTTGGATCAGGTCGAAGAAATAAATGATCCGTTTTGTTTGTTTCTAATTGAAGGCAAAAAAAAAAAGTGAAGTTTGTAAGAATTTCAAATACTGCACAATTTACCTTACCAGCAGCAAACCCAAAATTCTTAAGTTATGAACATTTCTTTTAAAAATCAGTTCATCTAGCAGCTCTTCACTTTATACACTTAAAAAAGCTAGGTCTTCACAAAGTCATTTTTTTCATAAAGTCGCTGCTATTTAAACTATGGAATAAAAAGCAGGAATTTATCAATAATGTCCATTTTTGTCTTCCAAAGTCATTTCAGTCAGTCTTTAAAGAAGAAATTTGTGATTTTAAGATATGAGATAATGAAAAATAAGAAAAATTAATGGAATTAGTATTATGATAAGTACTACATGAAGGTTAGCTAATAATGACATTTTCTCTTTGAGAAAAATTCTGGTATAAGAAGACTCTTGTATCAACCATTTTTTCAAACCAATAGGAAAGTTTATGAAATGGAATTAAGTGTAGGTTATATGTTTTCAAGACTACAAATTCGTTTTATTTTCATTATGCAGAATAGTGTAGTTGTATTTTATGTGCTATTTGAGATTTATTCTAATATTAACTCAAAGAAACCAGAGAAATAGAATCTTTGCTTCTTTCTACCTGGAAATGGAGCAATTTGAATAGCATTTGAAGCTAATCTTCAAAAGAAAAACCTTCCTCATTATGAATAAAATATGATAAATCAATGTTGTGACAAAATGTGTACATAAGAAACATATATTGTTATACTTATTCATTAGCCTACATCTAATGTTTAGTATTCGAAGGTAAATTGGGGTTTGAAGAAAAATATAACTGCTTTCCCATGATTGCTTTTTCCCCGAGACAGCTTAATATGAGTTTGTATTTTATTATAGAAATTAAGTAATATATTTGTTTAAAAATATAACATGAGAGATGGCACCATTTGGTAAATTTTTTTAAAGTATTTAGTTAAAACTATTTTTGTCTGTTTTGTAAAGAGAATTTTTTTAGCGCACATATCACTAAGTATAAATGACTAATAATTGATCTCAGATTCCTCCTTTTCTTACTATTTTTGCATACTCTTTTAAAAGATATCATTCTGAAACTTTCTACTTTTATTAGATTTGTTCAAATGCCATTTTGTGAAATGTCACTCTCAGGTCTCCCTCATGTCTCTCACTGTGGTTGGCTCCTTGGGGGAGGTGAATGGTTGACCAACAGTCACAGAGTTAACTATTCACAGCAGAGAATACTTGCTAACCATCTTCTCCAGTACAAGTAAATGCTATTTCTCAATTCCAAGCTGAGGTTCAAAGGTTTAAACTAACTCCACAGATCAGAGGTCAGGCACGAATTGCTGCAATTTGTAGTTCAATTCTGCCGATATGACAATTTCACAGCTATGATGATTGCTTTTTTCCACTTCTGCACACAGGCCAGGCCAGGCAGTTAACAGCGTAATTTGTACAAGTCAGCCCTTGGCACCCGAGTTTAATGAATAACTAGCTGGTGCCTTAGGTTTCACTGGTACAAGGTGCATATTATAAAAAGGGTCAAATGTTAATGCACAAAGACTGAGGGGGTGGGAGTGATATCTCAATAACCACCTCCTAAGAATCATGTGTAAAGAATTAGTAATTTGTATTTATTTTTAAAATCGTATTTCTGTGGTGTGAATGTTAATATGTTCATTTTCTTTGCTTCTAAAAGAGGTAGATAATTTTTTTAAAATGTTAGCAAGAATGAACTGTCTGATTAGAGATTATTGACTGAGCAGTAGAAAGTGAAATTGCAGGCTCTGTTTACTCCTTTCATGGGGTCTCTGATTTCTCAAACGTTTTTCAAAATGTGGTAACTTCAAGAATCTAGGGAACAAATTGGATAACCGGGGATTTCTGAGCCCATGATATTAATGAGTCTCCGACATTAATTTCTGCCCTTTAACCAAAAAGCTGAACTCCTGTATTTCTAACCCAGGTTAAGAGTATCTTTTGTTGCTTAACGCTGAATATTGGGACTCTTGGAAAAATTCTTAGACAGTGGGCCTTGACAATCCATGAGTTTGCCATTCACAGTTTTAACTTTTTAAAAGACTCTGAAGCTACAATATAAATATATAAAATTTGTCATTTTTGTTATAGCACAAGTTTAATTTTCTGTTCTTCTGGATTGGGGTGCAGAAGCAATTGGATTCTTCCATAGAGCAGAATAATTAAGAGCACAGATTTTGGTCTCAGACGTCCTGGGTTTAAATCCCCGCTTCATCGCTTACAGCTAAGGGACCTTTGCCAATGGGCAGCCTCCCTATGCATTAGTTCTCTCATCTCCAGAATGAGAATAACCGTAGTATTTGCTTCATGATGTTGTAGTAGTGATTAAATACGACATTGTACAAGAAATGCTTAACACAGTGCCTGGTGCATAATAAACACTCGATGAATGTCAGCTATAATTAACAGTAATCGTATTATTAAGTTACATAGTGTGTGAATAAGTCTAGCCTACCCCGAATATCATCCCAACTTGGTTTAGACTTGGTTTTTGCTCTGGTCATTTCATGAGGGACACAAGATAGAGCATAGTTGGATAAGGTGATTTGGGAAACTTTAGAATGCATTCTAAAGTGTATTGTAAAATTCCCATTTCAAGTCTAGCACTCTTTTAGATGCTATCTTCCCACGCCTTCCCCCGCCCCCAGCTGATTTGCTGTCACATGCAAAAGCTGTAAAAAGAGATAAATCCAAATTATCTGGTTGCCTTTGAGAGTTGTTTTCATTCTGCTCTTTGGTGAGAAAAACTCGAGTTAAAAAAATCCTAAATGATACATCAGTGGGCTAAATTCTATCCCTGACGATATGTGTTCTACTTACTAGAATTCATGCTTTCCAAGAACACCAGAAATGAAAATCTTAAAAAGTTATTTTTTTCATTTCATTTCATTTTATTCCTATGAAACAAAGAAATAGCATTTGAATAAAAACATAATTTTTATTACCAATGGCAATAAAAAATTATGTACTTAGCATTAAAAAGGTAGTAACAATACCTCACATTAATTAAATAATTAAGCACCTACTGTGTGCTAGGATTGGGTGTGGGGCACTGGGATTGTAATAGTGAGTCAGATCTAGATTTTGCCCTGGTAAAGTTTACAACTAACTGGAGATGACCACTGTTATACCAATAATTATTAGATGAAATCATATACAATTGCCAATTGTCTACCATTTTTGTTCTCCAAAATGGCAGTTTCATATGATTGAACCTAGTGTTACGAGGAGTGTTATGAGGGATTATATGACGCTGCAGGAACATATCTCCAGGGACTTCAGGCATGGCTACTGAGAAGGAGTGAAGTTTAAGGATGAGTATAAGCTGGCTATGCAGGGGGACTGGCAATAGTTTGAATCATTGGGAACAGCATAGGCAAAGGGGGGAAGTGACACAAGATGAGGCTGAAAAAAAGGAAGCTAAGTCTTCCTCAGGACTTACTAAGGATATTGACATTATCCTAGGGCAGCAGGAAGATTGTTCAGAGGCTTAAGCAGGAAGGTGATATGATCAAATTGTGTGTTTTTAAAAGGTCACTTTGCCTGCCATAAGAACTAGATTGATTGCAATGGGCAAGAGTGGATGGGACAAAGTCCGTTGGGAGGCTGCTGCAGGCATCCAGGCAAGAACTGGTGGTTGGCAGTTTACAAGATGCTTTCAAACATAGTATCTTATTTTATCCTTATAACAGCGCTTACATGAGGTGTTAATATCAGCATCAGTTAAGTGGCATGCCCATGGTCACATGCCAGTGGCAGTGAGAACTCGAATTCTATTACCTGACTCTTGCCCCTGGTGTCTTTGTAGCTTTAGGCCCAGGTACCAGCATCCCTGGGCGTGGGCACTTGGTTTCTCTTAAGAAAAGATTTGCTTTTAAGAAACAGAATTCTCATTCCTTAATGGCCAAGGGTTGGGGGTGAGAAAGTTACTTTTTTTTTTTAAGATTTTTATTGGGGAATTGGAGGGAAGGGAACAGTGCTGGGGAATTGGGGAAGGGGAACAGACAAGTTGCTGTCGTTTTTGTTCTTCAGTCTAGTTGTGGAGGAT